>NW_024581083.1:3156512-3280315 GCF_017639235.1 Corvus kubaryi
GCTCTAAAATCGGTACCTGAATCAGCTGCAGAGCAAATACCATCAGCAGAAGCAAAGAGGGAGAAATATAGCTCCCTGCTCGCTCAATTCCCTGCAGTTAGAAGCCTTCAAATGAGACAGACGACCAGAGATGTTTACAGGAAAGTAGATGAGCTGAGAGAGAGCCTTTGCCTCCCCTCGACCATCTTTTATTAGGAGAAGGGGAAAGGGGAGGACTGGGGGCGGACCCGGGGTGACCGGCCAATCAGACACTGCTGAAGAGTCTGAGTTACATTTGGCTTTGCCCGCGCTTGGAACAAAGGAGGTCAGAGCACATGTCTTTGGGAGGGGGGAGGGGAAGATCAGAACAGGCAGCAACAGAGCCTCATCTCAGTTTACTGGTTGCAGGTACAGTTTAGGCTGCTGCAGTTCCCTGGAGGTACATTCTCTAGACAGTCTCATCCATATGAAATTATTTACCCTCCTGACTGTTCTCTCAACTAAGTATGTCAGGAACATTCCCTCTTTTTAAAAGCACTGTTTCATAGGTCTGGTTTAGGGAAGCACTGTGCCAAGAGCAGAGATGGTGACCCCACTGTCCTAGGAGCTCACACCAGAAGAGCACCTAGTGCTTTTGAAGAGGATTTATCAATCCCTGATCCCACTCCAGGAGGCCAGGCTGCAGCCTGCAGGGTGTGTTCAGGCTGCCCAGCTTCCACTGCAAGGTAGGACTGCAGAGGAAAGGAGAAACCACTGCAGCAAGGGTTGAGGAGTCCTGAATAGCCCCCCATGCTGGCCCTGTCCTCACCAGACACACACAGTGGGATCTGTCAGACGAGGCAACACAACCACTAGAAACGATCTAACTGAGGCACGTGAGCTCTCTGTGGGTAGTGGAGGCTTGAACTCTCTTGACACATATCCCACTGCCCTCAGACTCCTGGCACTCCTGCAGTGCTGCCAAGGTCAGAGGTCTTTCCAGTCCATGTGCACAGGGCACTTTCACCTGCTTTAGTAAGAGAATTCCTGCTCAGCCATAGCTGGATGCAGCACCTATTCACTTCCAGGTCATGATGAAAACACATACAACTATTTTATTTTTATTTATTTACTCAAGTCAGTAGATTTTTCCAGTGACTTAAAAGCAGGCCCAAAAAATAGAAGGCTGAAAGACACGGATTTAAACTTGATATGATCTGAGGCTTGAATATCTTTTTATCCAAAAGAAAGTTTGTGTTTTGGAGAATGTAAAGCACGAGAGGAGAAAGAAAGCCAACAGAAAGTTTTGCTTCTTCAAAAACTGTGAAATTTGTTGAAGTTACTACTTTCTGAACAAAGAGGGGATCTGGGTACCTTTAGTAACAGGAAGATCTCTCCAATAAAACACAGGTGCAGGTCACACTGGGCAGCACAGTCCATGCATTTACCCCCAAAAAGCTATGAGCCTGGAGCCAGATGCAGCAGCTGTGAGCCTGCAGTGCTTTGCAGAGGTCTGGATTTGTCATTAGAGTGGTTTCCAGAATTATGATTTGTACAAGGATGTGTTGGCTTGCACAGGGGACAAGATAAATACAGTGACATTTTGTATGAGAGGTGACTTTGCTCAGGGAGGTGGACAGATGCATTGTCACAGTGCTTCCAGCTCTGCTAATAACCCCTTCCATGAGTAAGCCTGGCTGTGCCCCCTGGTTTCTCTACATCCACAGCACAGTTAAAGTGCAGTTTGGATAATGTGCATGTCTCTAAACAGTTTCTGTTTTACCAGTGATTGTTTGTAAAACCAATGTGTGAAGCCTTTCTGTAACAGACACTAGCTGATCCCTGTGACATCTGATTTCATATGACTGGAATCAATCATTTATCTGCCCTTACCATGTATCATTTTCTTCCCTGCCTTCCCCCACTGAACTTAAACCCTGACCTCTTTTCAAACAGCTGCAACATTTTCATTTGGTGCTATGAACAATCTCAGAGCTATTGCCACTGTTTGAAGATAGCAGCATTACTCATTACCTCTTGTCATGTTCGACATTAAAATGTATTTTTGAACACTCAACAACTTATTGTTTAAATTAATCATGGACAGATATATTGACATCCATTTTTTCCCTTTGTTTCACTGAGCTGAACTTCCTTTGATTCATGTGCTAATGGAAACAAACGATATAATCCACAATGAATAATTTTGCTCTGCTTGAGATGTGCAAGCAATAATAAAAAAGTAAACACAAGTTATCAGAATTCCTTGTAAATGCTACAACTGCTTTCGTTGTAACGACAACAGATATTTATCTGCTGCCTACTTTTCATTTATATGCAACATAATGAAGCAAGTGAAAGTGCCTTTCCTTTCTAAAACAAAAATTTCCAGGATTAACAATTCATACCAAACCATGGATGATCATTTTCACTGTGTGTATCAGCACTGTCTCTCAGCAGGTTAAATAAACTTCATTTAAAATTCTCCTCTGACTGTCACTTACACTTGCATGATGCAGGTTTAGCAGTAGGAGGATTTTTAGAGTCATGTTTATCCATGTATGACTCAGACCTAATCTATATCTAATTTTATATCTATAGTGAGGTAGAAAAGGGCTTTTCTAGAGTAAAAATATATGCTTTTTATATTACACTATAAACAGTATTAAAAAACAAAGCTCAGAGAAGTCAGAGCCTGTTACAGTAATACAACTGCCTCACTTCAGGGTGAGAGTAGAAAGGAGATATCAGCTGCAACCAACACAATCTTACCAATAGTTCCCACTCCTGCAAAGGCCCACACTACAGAACTCTTCCAAAAATACTAACAAATAGCAAGTATAATGAACCTTAATATCTTATGGTAACCTAAATATGGCTGAGAGAGATGTTAACCCTCTTAACATCATATCAGCATTTGTTCAGGGGGGCACCAAGATATCCAAACCTGACAGGCACTGAAGGCTGCTGAACATGCTGTGCCCTGGAATTCAAACATGTCCTTCTGGCCCTGGTCTTACCTTAAAGTACAACAAAGGCGAATAACTTCAGGCAAATAGGAAGAAGCAAGTGGGGATAACAATTTTTTGAATCACCACAGTTGTATTTTTCAGAGTTCACTGATTTTTACCCAAAGATCTGCTTTTTTAAAAAGCACTGCCAAGACACCTTGGACATCTTCCTAACCTGTGCCCCTTTAGGCACAGAGACCAGCCTGGTAACTGTGTTTCCCCACATGACACTTCATCTACTGTCTTCCCATCTTTCCAAGCTCCCCAACCAGGATTTAAACACTGCTGTCAGACACACCTGCTCATGTTGCTATTTCATGAAGGAAACAATTTTTTGCCACATGTATTTGCTGTCTAATTCACTGTCTAAAAATGATTCAAGTTCAAAGTACATATGACCACGGACAGTGAAAAAATGCTACCTAATGCTTGGCCAAAGAATCCCTGTTCCTCCCTCTCTCTCATTTTTTATTTTTCAATATCAAATCATTCTTCATATTTAAATGAACCAGATCAAACAAATCAAACAAAAACACTCAAGTCATAATTATAAATTAATGAGTCTAAACCAAGAGCTTGGAAAAGAAGCATTTAAGTGTTAGAAAAATGTTCTTGAATTGTAAGATATGCTCTACTTATTCCAATCAAAATGCTTCATAAATCTGTTTAATATTCACAGGAAAGCAGATAGAAATAAAACTAAGTGTTTTGGTTTGAGCATGCATAAAAGGAAGAAAACATGATGCTGAGGAAAAGGGAATAAACAAAAAGTAATCTATGTCGACTAACAAAAACTGATTTATATTCCCAGTCTGAGAAAACGATCAGAAAGAAACCAAAATAAGATTGTTTGACCTATGTACCAGTCATAGCATATGCTTTAAAGAGAGGAAAAAAACCAAAAATGAATGCAACATATCCCTTATTACCTTCCATTGCTTTGATATGTCCAGAGAGAAGATGTATGAGATATATTTCTGAGGCTGAATTTTTCACAAACAGTTTGACAAATTAAACAATCACAGAGATATAAGATTTCCCACGATCTCAGGTAGAATTCTCCATAAGTGATATATTGTTCTCATTAGAGTTTTAAAAACAGTTTTATGTACAAAAATAGATGCTTAAGAAGAGGAAAGAAAACAAAAAATGTTATATAGTGGTTTTTTTCCCCCCTGCCTATGAAGTGAAGTAATAAACCTTTCCCAAGTTTTCTAAAAATTTTCTTGAGTTCTGAGAGAACAACTTTCAGGAAGATACTGTTGCAGCTGTATTTTCTCCAATACGGCCAGGAGTGATATGTTATATTCTTAGAGATTAGAATCAAGATTCTTAGCTTCCACATTTAACACTTTCCTGTTGCATGTGATAATATTCTTCCAACTTCTTCCATAGGTCTGGATTTAAAAATGAAGCAAAAAGCCCAAAAAAAGCCTCTGTTATTTTCAGCTCCCTCAGTCTGGGGATCAGCAGAATTGTTTTTGGAGGGGATATGATTATCTGTTCTGGAAAACCCAACCCATTTTTCAGGCTGATTCTACAATCCCTTATCATGTGTGAAAGTCATTGCCACCATCTTTGTTAGGCAGTGCTAGAAACTGGAAGAATGACTTCAAGGAAAGTGTGTTCCTAATTTCAGTAAACTAGAATGAAACAAACAAGAAAAGAAAAGAAGCTGCTCTTTAAATCCCCAATGAGAACTATTTGTGTACAGTAACAGCATGGTTATTCCTCGTTAAAGAAACAGAATTCGTGTCAATTGGACCTACATTTCCCAACTTTATTTAGAATGTAGCTCTTCAGTCATCTATTGTTTCAGTACCCTATGTGAAATCCTCTTCCAAACTCTTAGAAGATTACAGATAAATAATCTGACTTGAAGACAAGCACTAAAAATACACATTTCAATCACAAGACCCCCAAATCAAATTCTTTTTGTTTTTTTTTTTTTAACTTTGAAACAACTTGTTACACTTGTACCATATTTAGAGTTTCAATTTTCCATTTAAGAAGATGTCGCTGTGATATAAAGGCCAAAAAGGGCTAAACAGTGGAAAAGATTGAAGTATCTTTCTCTCCTAGCTTTCATCAAGGAAAAAACTTTTCAGGATGACAAGAAGAGAATGTTTTATTGTCTCCTTGATGTAGTTTGTAGAAAATAGCTGTAGTGGCCAATCAAGAACTTGGAATTCAAGAGAGAGAACAATACTGATACACCCCAGTAAATCAACAAGATGAATATTTTAGTACCCCAGTAGCATAAAGCGAGTAATTGATTGATCTGTGTTTGTTCTCCTGCTTAACCTAAAAAATTATAAACCCTCCAATCATCAGAGGTACTTAGAAAGTGAAATAGTTTTCTTTCATTCACAAATTGTGGGGCTTTTCATTAATACATAGTACGAGGCTGTATTTAATTAAGTTCATTTCAATTTTACTTTTGATTGCACCTAATTTATTCCAACACAAGATATCATTCTGACATGAAAATTCAAAGTAGTTTAATCATGTCCAAATGAAATGTTTGGATTTAAATTCCCCCTCCCCACTTCTCTTTCTTTTCTTTCTTTTTTTTTTTTTTTTAATAGAAAGAAATGTGCTACTACTTAAGTTGATTATATTAATCTTGGCAAAAATGCTTTTCTTTGAAATTTTTATTGAGTTATATATTGAGTTATACCTGAGATATCTGTAGATTTATATGAATACTAGAATCCCAAACACATATGAACTGTTGTGTCACTTTATACACAATAGCAATTGTATGAAGTAATGATAATCTGCAAGTGTTTATGTTTTGATTTCAGCCACTATGAATCTTGAGTTTCCTCTAATTCAGTGGATTAATTTATAACTGCCCACTTTACCTAACATTAACCTTTCACTCTTTGTTCTCTAACAGACACCAGAACTGTCCCCTGTGACTGACCATAGAGGGATACTATTAACAAAGGACATCTTCAAGTCAAAGTCCTTACTACTGAGGGCCACTTAGAGGACAGTAAAGTGTGGGAAAAATTATTATCATTTAATACTGAACATATTCAGCCTCTCAGAAAGCCCTGACAAACCAAAAGGTGATCAGCATGCCCAAACTGGGGAGGGAAGCCTGTGTGAAGTAAGAGGCAGCATTCATGGACTGTCCAAGTGAAGAAAAAAGAGCGATATGGCCTGGCCACTGAAACAGGACAAACCCACAACAAAGCAAACAAAAAAAGCTCGGAGAAAACTTTCTCTAAGGGGAGTAAAAAGAAAACATTAGAAAGGTCAGTATCATTATGGTATCATTAAGTCCTTTTGAAGGCACAGTGGAGCCCGCACACTGTGCATGGCCCTGCCCCAAAATGCTAAAAGTTTACAGAGCTCTAAAACCCAAGACACGGATTCATAGCTATAAAAGACAGGAAGGTCGACTAAAAGAGGTTCAGCAAGGCCCTGAGCCACCTGCTGCTGGGAGCTACAGCTGCTCTGGGGTGGTACAGCCATGGACTGCTTCTCCCCTCATCTTCCACCCAGACCACTGCTGGAGACAAAAGATGGAGATCTTATGCTCTGAAATAGTCATAACTGTAATAGATACTAAAATTATTTTTCTACAATTTCTGTCCTCATTTGTTTCATTTTACTTCACATTTTTCCTTTAAAATTGAATGTTTTGTCACCTGAATTAACATTTTCAGGTAATGGATGTTAAGAGGAATTTGGAGAACTCAGTCTTAATACAATCACTTTTCAGCAAACAAATTTATAAACTATTTTTCATGGAGTCTTTAATTCTATGGCTTAGACCTGACCAAGTTTATTAATGATTGTAATTATGCCGATTATAGGTGCAATATCCAAATACATAAGCAGAAATATTTTACCGTTACAGCCAAATACAAGTCTCCAATTCAAAGTCCTGTTACCTGTTA
Organism: Corvus kubaryi; assembly: GCF_017639235.1. Lineage (NCBI taxonomy): Eukaryota > Metazoa > Chordata > Aves > Passeriformes > Corvidae > Corvus > Corvus kubaryi. Next base: position 3,163,396 of record NW_024581083.1, read on the forward strand.
TCTTGTACCATCCCAGCATTCAGCTCTTACCACTAAGTGTTCTATTCTAATCCATGATCTGATCACGGGAGAGTAATATTGATAGACACACTCCTTGGCTGTTTAATGACACTTGCATAATTGGAGACACAGAGATTTAAATGAAGAAAAAATTATTGTCTTCAACTCACTATTTGCCTTGCGCCTTCTAGAGCATGAGGGGGTCAGTTCTGCTTGGTTTTGGAAGAATCTGCCCAAATGTAACACAATTTACAACAGAGCTGCTGTTCTTCTGCATCAGCTGGTTCCCAGCAGAGGAACCAAATCTGGTTTTATCTTCACAGACTATCACTCAGACTAAGGTGCCTTAGCATTATTAATTTCCGTATTTTTAAATAACTTTATTCTGCATTTACTCCTAACTCTCAAACAGTTTAGTGTGATTCCTTTATAAAGCTTCTTTTATCTGTTAAATCAGGAGCATCAGGACTATGAAAAACCCAATTTGTCAGTCTACATCAACTTTTAAACACACTCCAGACTGGTTCACCTCTTTCCCCCTTCATTTTTCTCTGATAAATCCTAGTCAGAGAAAGGCTACCCTAAGGTCTAGGGAGAATATCAGAGTGACAGTGTGACTCAAGGAGATACCTCCACTGAAGATATCTTCCACATACTAAATCAGCACTAATTCATTCTTTCATCACTCTAAGTTGATTAATATTCTCTTAAGAATTTGAATGTCACTGTCAAGTAAATAATGATAAAAGGGCAGCTATATTTAGAGTATTACAAATATATAGCTTCAGAGCTAAGGCTCAGCATTTTACACAATATCACATAATCAGGAGCATTCAGGCACATACCACACAGAAATTAACTGTAAAAACTTGAAACCATGTCACAGTTCCCTATAATTCTACAAGTAACATTTAATGATTCAGTTTTCTGATATTACTAACTTTAACATTTGTGGCTTGTAACATTCATATCAGGTATTCATGCCACAAAATCAGTTTATATCTAATATACCTAAAATGAGAAGCACTGGAGGGCTCCCTTCTATCTGGTGCTTTCAGGGGGGGGGAAATACAAAACACTCGTGAGAGGGGCAGACATTCTGATACATGCAACAGCTGCTTATCTGAAATGTAAAGGCGGAGTAATTGTGCTACAAGGGAAAAAACAACAACAAAAACAACACAACCCAAACAACAACTTCAAGAAGGAAAATACTCAGTCTTGAAAAGTATGAAAAGAACAACAATACAATTCCTTGTATAAGGTGGATTTTCTGTTCTCTTTATAGTTGAGACAATTTCTGTAATAGAATGATGTTTCCATGCATGTCATATAAACACCCCAGTTATTGCTCAAATGATCTCCTCAGAGATATTTGAATGTTGTCTACTTCTCCAGTCAATTGCAGTTCTGATGTTCCACACTGTTACCCCACTTGGATTCCATTAACACCTAATTTACAAGCATAAACCATGTAAATGATTGGAGCAGATGCAGAAAAATAATTATAATTTGGGCTGAAGTCTTCATTTCCCAACCTAATTCAGTAACAATAAAATTCTCTCTCTAAAGAGTAGACAGGAAGACTCTAGGCACAAACCCAACGAAGTAACTAGTTACAGCCCTGGGCACTTAATTTCTGGAAGCAGCCCATGAATGGAAGAGCAATGTCCCAAATTATGAGACAAGCAATGCAGGACATTGTTCTCTAGATTAGGATTACAATGATAAAATAATTATGGAACAGGAGATTCTTAGTATCTCAAATTTTTCACAGCTTTAAAATACACAATAATTGGCTCTAAGGTAATTTTCCTGGGTGCTTAAGAAGCTTTCCACTAGGTCCTACCTCAATCTCAGTCTCCAGAAGCTCTTTCTCCTTTTGAGACTTAAGATCACTTATCTCGTAAAACCCAGCGCAAAGCACAGAGAGTTTTGCTGATGGGACCTGGTAGGGAAAGGACAGCATAACCTCCCAAGGAGTTCAGCCCTGATCTCTGGAATCCCTCTCGAGTTTCCAGAGGCAAACACAACTGCTGTCTCCTCTGTATTAACTTCTTTCTGGCAATAAGCCCGAACTTTTGTAATCCAAAATTGTATTGACATTCATCCATTAACTCCACATTTTCATCATGTCCCTTTCTTTACTTCTGTCACATTTTGTACCAGTACACACCCATCACTGGACTGTACTAGCAAAGTGCCAAAGTTCACTTCGTCATTAGATGAGCTCATGAGTTTTAGTCAGATGAGAGATGCTGCTACCCTCATCTAGGACACACAAACCATATGAACCATGGGACAAATCACTAACACGTGAAGAACAGAAATCCTATAGTTATGCAAATGCTACTAAAGTAGTTTATAATCTCTGCACCTGAAGTTTTACTATGGTAGATTACTTTGGAATTAATAACCATGGTCATTGATGATTAGCTAATTAAAAGAACAGAACTCAATTAAATTAGTAAAAGCTTCCACAAACCTTTAAAGGGTAAACATTTTTATTATATTCAAAAACTCTTGTATACTTGCACATTGATTTAATGTATTAATTCATGTGTGTGACTACACTCAGCATCCTGACATACCATTTTCAAAAAAATCCTGATAATCAATACCAGGATTCTTATTTGATGACAATGAAGAAACACTGAGAATCAAAAAAATTGCTGCAAAATAAAATCCACAATCAATTCATGAAGTTTAAAACTTAAACTTAGACAAAAATGTCCTGTTCATGGTTATTTCACAGACAGAAATTCTAAATTACTGTTTGCATTATTTGTGATACACTATCTGTGTAATTTTAACAATAGTGACTTCTATATATTTCCTAAATTGCTGGGAAAATTAAATATTCAATATTTTCTATTTCAGAAATATAATTGCTAACACAAAAGACTGCATTTCATACTGCTGAAGGTCTTGACAGAGATATGCAAAACCCCCTGCATTTTTCAGAAGACCTTTTTTGAATTTTAACAATCTCTCGAGTTAATTCAAGATAAGCAAAGTAAAACACTCTAAGGATAAAACAGAAGAGAGGATCTGAGTAACATCCATAAAAACACATTTGCACACTGAAAACTCAAGAGTCTGCACCTGCAAAATCTCTTGTTCCAAGATAATCAGTACTTATATGACACTGTGTATGTTACTCGAAACCATTTTAACCTTTCTAAGGAAACACAAAACTCACAACTCTAGCATTTACATGAGTGTTGACTTCTTAGTGCTTTGAGCAGTTTAAAGAGAATATCACAGATATGAATTAAAGCTGATCACAGAATTAAAGCTGATCTCTTTCTTAAAGAATTAAAGCCAATCTCTTTTCTAAGAACAATTTGAAAAAAAAAAAAATCTGAAACAAAAAATCCCAGAAATTTACCTTTTCCAGACCACTTTATTCCTATAACTCCTGGGACATCTCCCAGTGGCACTGTTTGAGATAACTGGCCAGCACTCAACAGGGTATTGACAAGACTGTGACCCCATCTTACCGGCAGGGAAAAGCAGGAACCAATACTCACTAAAAGCAGAGATTTATAATCCACACAGCGACCACAGAACCCACAAAGAATGGCACGACTCAGCCTGACACCTTTCAGTGAACTGCTGTACTTCATTTGACTGACACACCTTATGTAACTGTGACATCATGGAGAGAAGTCAAAACAAGTGCAGCCAGCTTGGATAAAGAGAGAAAATGCTCAGAGAATTGAAACTCATAAACCTGAGCACCAATAAGTACATGAAATACTACTTTAAGCAGTACACTTGAGCAGAAAAACAGAACTGTGGCACATCAGTTCTCTTCCATGACACAGAGAACCCCGAGCACAAAAGACAGAGAACTGAGTTGAGGCATGGAAAATTGAAAAGTTTTACTCAGAGATGGCCTTGAATCTCAAGCTTTCGATACCTCAGAAAAGTTACGTTATCTCTCTTGCTCTAATAGAATGTATTTTTTGTTACATTTGCAGATCTTCTCTGTATGAAGGTGCCTGGCTGAAAATTCAACAAGTGCAAGAAGGGAGCTGTCATCATGATTGGTGGGGATGTCAGTATTTTAAATATTCACTATTTACAATTTTTAAAATTACAGTAGGAAAGAAAGACTGTTGGCTACCAACACGTTAGCATGTATTTTTCCAAAGATTTCATCCTAATTTAGAATAATCACACACAAAATTAAATCTTGAAAACTTTTACAGATTATAAAAATTGGTTCCCAATTCTGTGTTTTCTTTAAACTGAATTGCATTTTATATCAGCTCAAAAAGATACAGCAATGTGATATTATTTCATGGATCCTTAGACAGAGACTGTAATTATCCTTTATTGATTATATAATTACTTTTAACTTCCTACTGTATTTTCTCCTGCCTTCTTCTCTCTTCCTTAGTGACTTTACACATTTGTTGAAATGTCCTTTTTGCTTTAGCTCCTGACATTAGCTACCAGGAAAGCTGATATTTCGGTAGGATTTAACATACAATATTCTCTTGTTCGTGTCATCATACATGTCACTTGAATGGATGCTTCTATTGGGCTCAGATCCTTCTGCATGTCCCTAATGCTCCTGAACAGCTCATGGATTCCAGTGAGTTTCCCAACAGTTCAGAACTCCCATGTGCTCCTTCTGAGAAGGGAGCGGGTGCCAGGAGACTTAACAGCCAACTAAACTCGACAGTCCCCTCGACACTTTTGAGAGTGGTTTGGACAGAGGGTCAAGAAGAGGAATAAGGGAGACCAGAGGGTGAAGGAACCTGATGGAGGGAAATTCAGTTCATTGCCTTTAGCTTTTATTTTCTTGTTGGTTTTTTTTTTTTAATTTAACAAAAAATGAATAGAGTCTGAATGAAGGACATTATTTGCATGTCTTAGCTCTTCACTTCTGAACAGAAGGAAATGAATTCTGCTTCACTGGCCATACACTGAAATCAGCAGGCAGTCCAATGTTTTGTTTAAAAATAAATGGAAATATTTCTATACTATTTTGCATTTAAAGAATTTCATTACTGACAATGCATTTGAAGCTATCTTTATAAATTAAGATATTGTATTTAATTTGACAGAATCATAGAATAATTTAGGTTGAAAGGGACCTTGTGCTCTGTCCTCTCAAGTAGATCAGATTGATCGGGCTATAGTCCAGTCAAGCTTTGAAAATCAGCAGCCTTGAAGAAGACTGCAATGCTGTTGAACAAATCTAATTTTAACCACACTCATGAGGAAAACATTCTTACATCTAACCAGAATAATGTTGCAGCTTATGACCATTGCCTATCATGTTCTTACCACAAGACTCCAAGGCTGTAATTTCATGTTCTCTATACTCTCCCATCAAATACTATAGACATCATCAATACCTACCCTTCCCCTCTTAAGTCTTCAGCCTTAAACTCAGCTCTCTCCTTGTACCACGTGTGCTCCAGCTAATGTTAGAGGCATTTAACATTATGGATTCCTGAATGACACTGGTAATACCTGGCCACCAGTTAGATTTCTATTTCTCATCACAACCCTGTGAGCCCACTCAGTTTCCCACCTTTCTTTTCCATCCACTTCACCAGTCTGCACCTCTCTGAATTGACTAAGCTGACTGTAGGAGACCATGTTGAAGCCCTGCTACAGTCAAATTACGCAACAGCCCTCCACCAGACTCTCTCCAGTATGTCCATGTCTTCCCTATCCTAGGGAGCCCAAAGTAGATACAGCACTCAAATTGTGATCTCTAAAGTGCAAAATAGAGGGGGAAGATCACTCCTCTGAAGTTGCTGGCTGCACTCTTGGTTATGTGGCACAGTATGGGGTCGGCATTCCTCACTGCAATATCATCTCTGTTGTATTATATGATCTCACACAGCCTTTCCAGGGAAGAGTTCCCACTGAGCATAAAAGACTCGACTATTCTCTCACATCATTGCTATAGCAATCAGTTTGTTTGATTTTGGCAGTTCTGAACATTCCAGGAGATAGAGAAATGTCAGTAATCCAAAAAGAAATTGTGGCTAGAGTAGAGGAAACACTGAAGGTTGCATAACAATCTGCCTTACTTTTCCAAACATTCAAAACATATGATTGAATTATTTTGATACAAGTAAAAAATTGCAGTGATCCTGAAAGCTACTCTGTGACTGAATGCAATAACTCCTGTTGTCTTAGATACCCATTACTTACAACAGAGACTATTGTAATTGTTCTGTGACAAACTTTTTAGCTTCCAGTTAATCCTTGTGCTGCTTTTTTAACACCCATGTTGTATCAATCTGCTGTAATATTTTGGAAGACACACTTTAGCACCATGCTGGAGTGAAATCCATTTTCTATTAGACTTTCAGTGCTCCATGGCTCTGTGTAGATTATTTTGCTATCTGACAGAAAACAGATTTATGCAATACAATTGCATCATTGGCATCTATGAGACAATTGATGTATTTGGTCTTTAATGACTTCAGCAAGAGGCAATAATTCAAGTTTGTTTAAATGATTCTGAGTTGAAAAAGATGCAGGTATTTCTAATATTGACAAAATGGAACAGCTATCAGTTCAAATCGGTTTGGCACATGGTGCAATGAATTCATGGGAATTATGTAAATTATTTAAGTCAACATCAAAGCTCCATGGCCTAATTTTTTTTACTCCAAAATTCTGTTTCTCTCAGATTGTCTTTAATTTGTTTAAAATTATTTTTTACAAAATTACTTATTAATATAGCAATTTTATTTGCAATAAAGAGAAAGTAGGATGAGAGCTAAAGTAAAGCTGAAGTAAATATTATTAATAACTTGTGGGATCAGAGCAGGGAAAACAGAACTTAACCAAGTAGCACAGTTTTTAAAGTAAAACATATGGGTTATCTGTCTATCAGATTTTTTTTTTCACTTTTTCTTATTTTTCCCCAGAGCTTGTTCCTGAATTATTAGCTATGGTGACAAATATCATTTTTCCATTCTTAGCAACATGGGGACATTACTTATGGTTTTACCTGCCATGCAATGTATGACTAGGGAGAAAAGAACTTACTCTCAGAAAAAAAGCAGCAAACAAAAGGCAACAGAGAGCTCAGGTAGACCCTCCACAATTTGATAATTACATTATTTTCCAATAGAAAGAAGAATGTCACTGCTACCTAAAGCTACAGATGCCTCCTAACAACCTGAAGAAAATTCAAACAGCAGACACAACACCCATCAAGGACCACAGTTTTCTATTTTCTGTCTTTGGTTTCCTCTAGTTAATTATTTAAACAGGAGTTTCAATATGCACGTGCCTCCTGCAAGGATACCATTGCTGGGTGGGACAGTCACCATCTACATCATTAAGACACACTCCAAGCACCCATTCTCTTATCACAATTAGCATATGAACAGGCAAAATTACCAAGTCATATTCCTGATGGAGAAAGTAATAGCAAAAATTGGAATAATTTCTTGCTGATTTCACTCAGTGTTTAAGGTACCTTATATTGCACTGGCAAACACTACGGAGGTTCGCCTAGACAAGAAACAGCAGGAACTACCATTCAGTGTCACTTTCTGGACCCAAAGTGTCTCTCCCTGGCACTTTACAGCAGAGTTCATGGATATCAGCGTATGCAATGTCATGCATCTCTGCATGGCATACCACAACTCACTTCCCACTTTAATTTCCAACTTCGAATGGGCTTGGTAGAGATATTTAAACCAGTTCCAACTGTTCTGAGAAAAAGGATAACTGGCAAGATTGTTCTGCTCATTTTACATTTAGGCTTGAAATATTAATAGCTCACATACATGGCAGTGGATTGTTAATGAGAGCAAAGTACAGTATTTTGCATGGCCGCCTACATATTTAACTCATACTCCAGACTATAGAGTCAGAACTTCTTTATGGTTGCTGCTCTTTTGTTACTAAAAATTAATTCCATTTTTATTTAGCTGAAGAGTGCAAAGATAATTAGTTTTATCTGTACATGGCGTACCTTTGGGCTTGTAAAAGCAGGGAGGGAGAAAAAGTTAACTTTAATGAGAACTTTCTCAATTTTCTTTCAATAGATGCACTACAGCATGCACGGAGTGACACACTGGGTGTGCTCCTGCCCTTCTCAGAATACAAACATGGTTCTAGTTGGCAAATTCCCTCAGAACATCATCTTAAAGAGAAGTCTTCCGAACTAGGTGCATCCATCTCAAAAAATCAACCAACCTTGCTTGATAAAGGCATGAACCTGGATTATCTATCCATGCATTGTCAATTAGCGTGTCATTTAGGGATCATGACTCATCTATTTTCCTGCCATCACTTATTAAGAAATGGTGTTTTCATCAGTCCACTAGCTCATAGCTTGTATACAAAAACTGTTTTCTAGATACTAAATTTCATGTAACAGAATGTTTGACATTGCCAATAGATGCGAGAAATACATTCTTCAGATGCACAATTTCACATACCCATTTAAATATTCTTTTCTGAGAAAATGACAGTAGCTCTTATTACAATAGACTTGATACAAACCTTTGTGCTGGTGAACCACTTATGTGATGTAAACTCCATATGCTGAAACATCAAACTGTTAGCTACAAGTGCAAAAGCAGCTCTCTCTCATGTTTGACATAGTCTAACTCTTCAGATTTTTTCTTAAAATTTTAAAAAACAAGCCCAAAACAATGAACAAACTTATTAGGAGATGTCAGCAAGAGAAAATTCTGGTAGTACAGCTGCAAATTTAAGTTTCAAAGCCACATCGGCAGGAAAGAACACAAGTCATAAAAACTCAGTGTTTACACACAGGATCTCATACCCTGCTTTCATTCTCTACTTGACTTAGGACTAAAAGCACATCTCCGGTTTCATTTTATAAGATACTTTTTATTTGTGCTTTTATTTTACATCTTTTTTTCTGAAATTTTACATAATGTGACACAAATTGCACACTGCAGAGAAAACTGTCTGTCTTGGTGAATGAAACCATTTTAATCTCAAGGACTTTATTATCTGTTAAAATCTATTTAAATATAAGCATTCAATTTTATATTGCTTGACTTTTATAGAGGAGCTGTTTTACTAAAGCAGGATTTTGAAAAGATCATAATAAATACTTGTGACTTTGACATGTAAGATTTGAAAACATGAAGAAAGAATTACCTTAATTTTCAGAGTTATTCACGTACACGAAAATATTTCCATAGGCCAGAGACCTTCTAATAGATTGTATTTGTTATGATAATGCCTTCCTGATATATAATGTGAAACTGTATACACCTTAGAGACACACAAAAAACCAAGCACCCTGAGTTGCTACATTTAAAACTGCTGAAGCATTTTAACAATTAATTGTATAATTCTATTACTCCTCTTGAAGCATTATTACTTGACTGCTCACAGATTATTGAATACAATACTTTCACATATTAGGGAATAAAAAGGATAATCTGGTAGACCACTATTTCGCTTTTCTTTTAAGCAGGTGGTACAAAGGCAGCTTCACTTGTGTGAAGCTATAAATAGAATCACAGGCAATTCTTTTTGTTTGAACATACTGCAGCAAGAGACATCCTTACTGTAACACTTGACCAAATTGCCAGCTCTAGAGTAAAAAGGACTGAAAAACTGAACTTTATGCATTTAGGTTTTACAGTGCTGTAGGCTCTTCATGCCTGATGTATGATAAACTAAGATTCTTATGAAAAAGTAAAGAAGCAAATCATTGCAAGGCATTAAATTACATTGAAAATTCTGCATGAAACTTCAATCCATCAAATGGCCACTGAAAAATGAGGTAATTACCTACAATAATTTGCATGTTAAGAGCTAATACAATATTACAAAGTAAAGTCCAGTTGCACATTAATTGTGAAAGCACTGCATAATTTCCTGATTAATGTTTCCTGCCTAATATTCTTCCATGCTCTGTCAGATGCTAAATAACAATATGGCCAATCAATCTAGAGAAAGTACACTCAGGCAGGGACTGAGCTTAAGTTTCCATAAATCCTGATGCAACAATTGCAGCTACAATAGATGATATTGTGAAATTTATAAAAACAGCTGCTCAAATTGAACTCAAATGATATTTTAAATAATTAAACTTCACAGTAAAATCATCTAAGGCACAACTGCTGATTCTTCATACATGGAAGTAAACTTCAGCTTCTTCCAAAAAAAGGACAACAGGCTGGAGGTGGGGAGGGAGCCATGAGAGGGTAATGCACTTTCACCCACATGCGCACCTCGGCTGCTGGGTGTCTGTCTGGTCAGCAAAGGCTAAGCACGTCAAAGAAATGATATGTTCAGTCTCTCCAGAGGAGGATTTCTATCCATGCTGCTCAGTTTAGGTAGGAAGGAGTATTCCTCAAGGACTGAAACTCACCTGTCCTGTCAGCCAGAGACAGGGTGTCACAGTTTTGAAAGAACATCAAGCAAAGAAGTGAAAGGATGACAAAAATAAGGAAAACCAAAAAATACCACTTAGAAATACTGCCAAAATGAAGATAGCATTTCTGTCAACAGCAGAAAACAAGTGTGGCCCAGAATTTCTCTGTTCTGTATGGGACAATTCAATGGCCATACTTTTGTTAGGCATCAAAATAAAAGAACATTTATAGGACCATAAGGTCTTTTAACTTTAACTGGTTTTCTGGGAAAACCCTCTGAAAGGTTTGGAAGGAGACTTAGTAACTTGGTGTCATTCAAACAAAAAAATGTTTCCCAGAACTTGGGGAGGGTACTTGGGTAAATTCTCAAAGCAGAGCTTTAAGACAGCAAATATCCAGGCTCAATGAGTCAACAGGAAAAAAAACCAACACAGTCAAAAACCAGAACTGCTGACATTAATGGAAGTACTGGCCACCTACAGAAAAAAGAGTCTTCAAATAAAGAACATTTGACTTTCCCTGGGTGCTGAGGAAATTGTTGGAGACTTTGTGATACAATGGATGCAGTAAAAAAGGGACTGGAAATTTTTTAATGAGTTATGGCACCAATTTAACAATTTAAATGACCTTGAGCTAGGCATGTGACTGAAGTGTGTCACTTCCCTCATTTGTAAAAGAGATATTATTCTACCTATTTCACAGTGGTATTTGGAAACTTGATTAATTTACAAAAACTGCCTCCAGACTCTTGGAGGAAGGTGACTCTTAATTGATCTTCCCTAAAGCAGACAATTTTGATTAGAATAAAAACGTCACTAAAGCAACTGCAGATTTCCAAAGCCAGACTCCAGGGACAGATTCAATCTGTCTGGTTTTTAATCCTTAACTAAACAATAAATATTTGCTGGGGTGATAGGAGTATATTTTGGTTTAATTTTCCTGCCTACACGAAAGCTATGTGATCAGCTCTTCAGCTGTGAGAGCTGAGATTTCACACTACCCATGTGAAAAAGTAATGTCAAAATTTAATCGACCTGATGGGTGTATTTTGAACCATTCCTTTAAAATAAAATCTGTCACCTACTGATAAAAATAAAAAAAAAAGAACAAAAAACCTAAGACCCTAAAGTGGGTTGTGTGGTTTAAAGATGTTGTGAGAAACTCGCTGGTAATTTTTTATATTCTTGTACTGTCATCCTGTATTGCCTTCCAATCTCCAGTCGGATGTCTACAGAATCCTACTGGGAATCTCAAAAACCAGAGAAGCTGAACGGCTCACTGCAGCAAGCAGCAGCAGCTCCAGTTTTACCAACAGGTTTCTTATTTTCACCCTTTCTCAAACTCCGAACTAGACTTTCTTTGCTATTTTTTTGAGGATTACTCATCGAATTTAGACTTTCAGACCTAGCAGTTCAAATGGGTTTAACCACACTTCTGCTATTATTTCACTACAGGGTCAATCAATAGGTTTTTTTGTGGCCATCATGACAGTAAATGGTTTTCCAATGAAATGGTTAAAAAGCAGCACTGTTTATTAACTACTGCAAATGTTTGAACTTTGTACTTAGTTTCCAGATTTTGTGGCAAATCCTATTCATGTCAGTGAAGGACCACACAAAATAAATACCTCAAGGCATCAGAAGCAAGAGAAAATAAGAATCACAGTTTGTTTTACTCATTTCATACATAAGAAGTAAAATGCGTTCATTTTCTACTGTGGGGTGCTTCTAAAGGAAATTTAGAGATGTTAGCTTTCATTGTCCTGAGAAAACTCAGCTTTCACATCCAAGTCTGTATGACAAAATTATTATGATAATTATGTAACATTTTGTGGAAAGTTGCTTCAGAGAAATTTCTATAGGATACTAAAAGTATTTGTGTACTCTGCCACACCTTAAACTCTAATGAGTCAGAAATTGATTAATGTAAACACATGCTTTCAAGAGTCACAGAAGTAGAAAAAAAAAAATCCTAAACACTTTAAAAGACAATATGAAAACCAGGAATTTCTAACCTAATAAAGTTTCAAGCATCTCCATCACATGCATAATATTTTAAGAGCATGTGTCATTGGCTGTTAAATTTTCTGTTTTGATTGAACATATGCAATTTTTAAACCATTTTCTTTATCTTCCTTTATTCACCATTAGCTAATATACTTCGATTTAGTAACCCATATTGCCTACTCTTAAGAGCAGTTTCATGAGCACCAGAAAGAAAAAAGACCCATTTTGTAGATAATGTGTGTCATAGTGGATGATCTAAATAAACTTTTCCACATAGAACATCCTCACTTATCTTTTTAATTGCAAGTAATGTTTAAGTACGTTCCATTTATCTTCAGAGGAAAGAGAATTCACTAAGCTGGTTCCCTCTGCAATTTATGGAAAAAGAAATGAGAAGTATACAACTAACTGTGAGAAAGTCGGGGGAAAAAAAGAACTCCAATTGACTGGCAACTATCTACAAAAAGTAGTATTCTATTATTACAGGTACTCACACTGAAACTGTTCCTGTTTGTTGCCACTGCAGTAGTTTCTCACAGTTGGTGTTGCAGTAAATTAACATCTTCACATGAAAATAGATGAAAATGGAAAAGATAACACAACTAGAAAAAACAGTACTTAAATGTATTCAGAACCTGGTCTGATAAAGATGATACTTTGCAACAAACTCTTAGTCGATTAAGCAGTGATATTACTTAAAAGGTAAATAATTACTCATCAGTACTTATGGAATAGGTACTCTGGGTACCAATACTAGATACATTCCAAAGAAAACTTTAAATTTCCACAACCAGCAGGTATTGCCTGCTGTCACTGTAACTGTACTTGTGCCTCACTATCTACCACACAGATAAAGGGTCAAGGTATTTTTCCTTTTTATCATCTCCCTAGTTATAGTCTTATCTGGTCTCCAATTATTCAGCAGCCTACACAGAAATGGAAGAGAGAGGCTAGAAGCAGCATTAACTTGCTAATTATCTTAACTGTAGGAGAAATTGGAGTGCCTTTTTTCCTTTGGTACAATCACTATTACCTTCTTGAGTTACAACGAATGCCAAAACCTGTAGAATATTTCAGTGTTTTATTATTTAACTAGGAAATATATGTAACAGTCTTTATCTAAATACACATATGCATATCTATACATATTTATATATATATATAAAGAAATCAACTTTCTAATGCTAGCCTAGAACAAACCCTAATGAGATAGCCAACCCACTATCTGGAAAAAAAATAAAGCTTACAAGTAAAGATAGAATTCTAAACCCTCAGGATTTATAATTTAATTACAGAGTAACAGTTGACAGTAATTAAATAGCTGGACTGAACCTCAGGCTGGCTATGAGTCGTTTGCCACTGTGCCTCCCTTCACATCATCCATTTCCTTTTCTTGCAGTATCATATCTCACCTACTTGACTTGCGTGTTTCCCTCAGCCACTCACCTTTCTGAAACTCAGCCTAGTGCAATAAGTCTACTTGGTCCTTTCCTTTAGGCACACAACCAAGTTCAGGGAGTGCTACAAAATGCACACATGCTCCAGCCTCTGATGAAGCAGCAGCACTATTTCAATGACCAAATTCCGGATGCCTACACAGAAAGGGAAAAAGCCTTACATAAACAAACCCCTCACCATACCTGAACCCAGACTTTACATATATTTACATGAAAAAATGTCAAGCCCTATTTTCTGAGAAGGATTCTTCCCAGAAAACTCAGCTCAGCTCCCAGACAGCCATCACCTCGCTCCCTGCACTCCGTCACCTTCCTCAGCCTGGGCAGGAAAACATTCACTTAAACCCATGTTCAAAATATTGGAACAAGATGAACTTGTTTCAAGCATGCAACTCCAACGTGAGGCACTCTTACTGCACAAATCTGTGTCATGTTGTGCCAGAAATTAATCAAAGAAAAGCCAAATAACCTCCTCATGCTCTTCAGAAACTAGTGACAGCTTCCCTCCCACCCAACAGACTTAGAACCATCAATTGCTGTAGTAAAGGAGAACTGAATTTCTGTGTTTTCGTGCCCATTAAACTATGATTTGCTTAAGGACCAAGCAGACCCTTCATTTCATTCAAAGCAAGATACTTAATATTTTTTGATTAAAAAGGTACCTTGAAAGAGTTATAGGAGTATGTACTTTCCTAAAAAGGACCCATTTTTTTGAGCATTCACTACCATTGTCACAAGAAAGTTCATTAAAATATGTTTTGTCCATGACAAAACCCACAGTTTTCATTTGGATGTGAGAGAAACCCAAATGATCATGGGGAGTACAAATGCTTAAACATGAGGGACTCTATGCTATTGCAGTTCTGGTCTACCCTGAATCACCTGTTGATGCTTTTATCTGCTGCTACAGAAACACTCACAAGCTCTACTTGACTCTACATATGATTTAACCATGAACTTATGGGAACAACATATGACACATTTTGTAGTAAAGTACAAGAGAAGATAAAAAAAATTAACCTACAGTACATATTACTCTCCATTAAGCAACAATTTAAAATAAGCTCTGCAGATTTCTCTAGCACTACAGCCACTTTCTAACACTTTCCAGATGTACAGCTTGAAAAGTAAATTTCATCAAGTAAGGGAGACAGTACTAGAATCTGACAAACAAAACCAATCTCAATGTAAATATTGTTTTAATTGTAATGTTTATACTGGTTCTGACTTCTAAACGATTTTTGTTCTATTCCATTTTAAAGAAACAAACTCAAATGTCAATGTCATTTCTGTACAACAATAGGAATTAATAGACTCCAAGCTTCTAGCAGGGTTATTTTGATAAAAGCACTGTTATGAAAAGAAAGGAGTAATAATGATAAAAGCATTTGACAGATTTTTTCAAACTCTAGGTCAAAATCCTTCTGAGGTACAAAAAGCCTTCAAGGAACAAAAGACAACAAAAAAAGAATAAGCATAAGCATGAACTGTAGGATCACACGCATTCTTGCAGTTTTCTTCCCATCTCTTTCTTTGCCCTTATCCATCCTTTTCACTCTACACCACCTGATCATTATTATCCAAGAAAGAACCACTCAGGTGGGGTATGTTTCAATGACAGCTGATGTGCAAGGTTTAAATGCTGTCTCCCCTCCACTCTGGCACACAGGCTTGTCCTGGCTAGCATTTATTTTCAGGAGGTTTGCAAGAACAAATTCAAAATTACTTGGGAGGGCTAAAAAGTGGAAGAAGCAGAAGTTGTGCAGGCACATAAATTGAAAACACCCTGACTAACCCTAGCATTTACAGCAGAAGAGAGATTAAAACATGAGTATGGTGATCCCTGAATACTGCTCTGCCTTGCAGATTTACACTCTGTAACAATCACTCTCACTTTATTTTGGTCTGATCCAATTTACATGAAAGCTGCAGGCAACATCCTGACAAATTCAGCAGCACAGCCTTGTCTCTGTCGATGAATATACATGCACATAACACCTTATACTTCAGCCCTTCTTAAGCTGGACTTGAGAAGTAAACGACACTATGTACTGAAACAACGAAAATATATTTCTACATCTGTAATTTGACTGTTAAAAAAAGTTCTGAAACCTTGGTCTATCTTCTTTACTTCTATTGTGCCTGAGAACAAATGTGTTCCGTTTCATATTGCTTTAGTTGCTCAGATCAAGCACTTGATCAGCACATTTTGAACCAGAGCATTGCTCCTTTTTCCAGCACAGCATTTTCCAAAAATTTAGACAGACAGATAATTTAGACCATAAAGTAACAAATTTCCTGGATATTGTCAATCCCAAACCACAGTGGCTGCAGAAAATTCTGGCAGGTAATGCTTGAGCTCTAAACTACTTACATGTTTAGAAAAATATCTTTAGTATGAGCTACCTGATTTATGGGCTCTTACCCAGAGCTTCCAAATTGTGATGAGGAGTCAGATGTCTAAACACAATGATATGCACCTCCGTTACACCCACAAAACTGCAGACAAAGCAACGAGAACCTTACTGGCACACCCTGATAACTGCAGCCCATCGTAGTGGCAAGAATGTACAGGTTAAATATGTATAGCTCAAGAACCTTTTTCAATCTTTTCTGATTCCATCCATTAAATAGATTTCATAGCTAGAATGAGCCATATATTCTTCTTCAGATGTGAAGCTCATTGGATCCTTTACGTGTACTTGATTTGGATTTACAATAGTTACTTAAATGCCTCAAAATATCAAGGAAATAGCACTATGCTTTTATCCATTATTTGTATTGATTTTTCTGCTCCTTGATTTCCAGCAAAATCTTTAAAATCAGATTTTTCACAGTCTCTTGCTTTCAAAACTCTCACAATTGAAAAATATATTTATTCATCAGACTTAAAAAAAATTAGGTGGGAGAGAAAGGGAGGGTCATGGGGGTGTGGCGCAAAAACCAGTATCACTTACAAACTCCCACAGTAGCTCTAAAGAAACTTCAAATTATTTTCTCTGAGGATTTCTAAGATCCCAAATACATGCAATAAGAGGGAGGAAAAAATACTAAACAAAAACAAAACAAACAAACAAAAAAACCTCAGAAAATTTTGTGTATAGCTGACCAGAAAAATTTGGCACTGATAAAAGGTTGTTAATTGCCTTTATTTACTTTTCCTTATATTCAACAGCCTCACTTCAAGTGATTTCATAGACAGCAAGATACTTTTAATCACAATATTTTGATGCATTGATGTAAACCACCTTCCACTTTATAAACAGTGTTCACTAAAACAGAACCCTAGCAAGTGCAAACCTGGTGTCAACTTGATGTCACAGTCTGCATTAGTGCAATAAAATAGCGTAAGTATTACATATGAGAGTGACTTCAGATGTGCAAACCTGCCAGTCAAAAATCTACTGTCATATTTCATCCACTATCAGAGCTGACATACAATACACCAATCTCTATAGACACCCAGGCAAATACTCATGTTTAAAACATTTCTTTCTCTTTGGAAGAAAATTTGTCACTACATAATTAAAGATAAAAGCAGAGATTGAAATCAACAGGCCAGGTGTTGGTCTCTTGTGTCAGGGAAATGCAGGAATGCCACTCCAAACCAAGAGTGTAGGGAAAGCTCTTGCAAGTTCAGGTGGATGTCCCTAAAGCCACACAGCCATGTCCATTACAGGTTCCAAAGCAGACAGGCACAGTACCACACCTGACATAACAACCTGCCTTTGCAAGGAAATTCAGCGACACAAAAAAGTATATTTGACAAGTACACAGTAAGTTCTGCTAAGAAATGTACAGCTCTATGTGTGCGTCTGTGTGGTGCCTGAGTTTCTTTCTTTCTTGAGGGGGATGCTTTTTTCTTTGTATTTCTCGAAAGATAAATAGAGAGGGGTAGAGAGGTGATGAGTGTATACTGATGTAATTTTTCTCTTTCTAACCTCAATTTCTATGCAGCTACATTCCCCCAGTACTGAACAAGGTGTTTGTTGCTTCAGCTTGCCCTGAGCAGTACACACAGCTTTGCTCTGGGGAGCAGACTCCAGTTGCTCCTCAGTTATCCTAATGTCACTTTACACTATCATCACTTTAAAAAGAGGCCTGTAAGAAAGTTGAAATTACATTTATGTTCACTGTAAAATCTCTTCCAGAGATTCCTAAATAATTTTCACATGTGTAAGAATGAGAGCTGGTTTGTTCACTGGTGAACCTCATACAAGAGCCAGCTGACGTCACCTAGAACAAGACTCAAGTCTGCTACTGCTGAATGTTAAAACTGTGTGAAAATCTTCTTTCTTATTGTGTTTCTGTGGTTATGGAATGAGAGATGGAACTGTACATTACTCCTTATGTGGATATATGGCATGCAATGGACAAAGAAAGAATGAGGCTTGTCGAGAGATGAAGTTGTAAAAATCAGGGTGGGTAAATGCTGCATTTTAGAAAAGTTTGTCTCCTAGGTAAAATATGTAGTATAATGAGGAAAGATTTTCATTTTTTGCATGCTCTAAGTGCAGTATTTATCATTTGCTAAATCACACTCATTTTTCTGCATTTTGCCAGCAGTTGCATCAATTGTCATTTAACTGCCCTAAATAATGTGTTCTCTTCCCTGCTGTATTAAACTATTTCTATCAAGGCTAATGATTTTCTGATTTCCACATGCCAGTGAGCTTGGCAGTAACAAATGATGCCTCTCTTTTGCATGTTGCAAGTAGCTTAAATTATATTTTACATACCCATTTAAAGGATCATTAGTTAAGTTAATATCCTTGCTATTCAGGAGGATCAAGCATTTTAGTAAAGGATAGTCTTACTATACATCCTCTGCTCAATCTGAGTACATTTTTAACAGCCTTGGCTTGTTAAACTCACACTCACTACATATGGATAGGCTGTAGAAACCCTAGGTATCTATTGTCCTCAGCTGTGATGTCTGTGATGTTGCTGTTACCCCTCAACTGAGGAACTATGTATTTCAAAACAGAACTCAACATTTTTCATTTATTTACTTCTAAAATATTTTCTAAAAATAATAATACAAAGCAACAGCAAACAAAAAATTGTGTCAGACTAGGACACTGCAGCATTTCTGAAGGCAAGTATCAATCACAAAGGGACACATTTATAGGCAAGGGCTTCCAAAGTCAAAACGGTGCCCCAGATTCATTGGCACATTCCCCTAAATTGTGTCCCAGCTGACTTTGAGGATATGCATTATCCACGGCAGTGTAACATGCCAGGCAGCAACCTGCCAGTGCAATAGTAACAGCACTCAGTGATGTAATCATTTGACAAAATAGACATTCTAAAATTGGGATCTATTTATTCCCATTGAAGCAGTTTCATGGGACATGGAATTACCTCTCATATGAAATGAGTAGCTTCCAACACACTTAGTGACAATGAAATCTAAGGAGGGTATTTCAGAGGCTTGCACAAAGCAAATACAGCAAAATAAATTTTCTCAGTCCTCTAAGGTGAAAACAATTTCATTCTAGTTCAGAAAAAGTATTTTATTTGGCATTAAAATCTCCTTTAATCCTCTTTTATATATGTAACTTATGCAAAAAATTTGAAAGGAAAATAGAAACACTTCCAGATTTGATTTGATAAAAATGTTTTTTCTTTAAATTTTTAAAATTCAACTTTTCAATTTTCATAACAGCTAAAAATCTGAATTGTTTTTCTCAACAGATAGACTATTTGTTCCCCTTTCCCATGATCATCTGCACACCCCCTCCTGTTAATCTTAGAGGAAAAAAAGGGAAAAGGCTGGCTGACAGGGGCCGAGTTCATGTACTGGGGGAAAAAGTATAAGCAAAAGTTCTCTAAAAAGTCAAATGCAGGAAGTGGTTCCATTCCCTGCGGCAGCATCAACATAGGAGCAGAAAGTTTTGCTACAGCAGAGTACTTTCTGATTCTCAGAAGGCACTTTTCTTGTTTTGGGGTCTAATTATCAGGTTTGTATTTGCCAACTACCTTGTAGCTCAATGTATACACAGATCTTGTACATTTTTAAGTTTGGAAAAAAACAAGCCAAAAGCTGAAGAACAACAAACTTTGAGAGATAACAGGGCTAAAAGAGACCAAGTTGCTGTGTGATCCATCACTCAGCTGAAAAAGGAGTTGATGTAGCTTCTGATGGCCACTGGTTTTTGATATGATTTTTACTATTTATAGCTTTGGCAAAAATAAAACATTTGTGCTGAACTTTTCAGCAGATCATGCTACCAGATTTCTTTTTTTGTCATGTCTACAGCTTCCACAGTAGGTCAGGTAAGTAGGTAGGATCGTGTAGTCCGTGCTCTGCCAAGTACTACAGCACTGCTTCCAGAAATATGTTTCTAGTGATTTTAGTGCTGTGCTTCCCCAGCATCTTCGTTCCAGGCTGTGCTGCTGGCACAGGGCAGGGCCCTAGCAGCGTGCACAGGGAGAGACCCTGTCTCACCACACTCTCTGAAACACAACAGAACGCACAGCAGATTCCAGCTGTCCTCTGAAGAAGGGGGCAAGAATTGCAGTGGTTGGTGAACCATTGACAATTTTGCTATTTACCAATTTTGCATTCCACTGCAGTGATGCTGTCTGGTACACTTCTAACAGTTAGCATCTGATTTCAGTTTATTGTAAAAATGTAAGCCTTGCTCACTAATACCCTGTGATGAAATTTTAATACATATGTATTTTTTCCCATTATAAAGCACCTAATTAAAATTATAAATCGAAATCCTGGTAGACTGAAAAAAGAATTGATGTGACTCAAATTCATCTTCTTAGTAAACATACAACCAAGAATGTCAGCTGCAGCTCCCTCCAATTCATAAGATTGATTTTCTTGGTGAGTGCACAAAATAGCTAAAGCAGTCTCTTAAATATTTACCGACCATTAAGTGACCTTAATCTATTATGGCCATTGGACAGTTGCTGATTTATTACAAGAAGCAGCATCCTGGCCATACTCTCTGCACGAAGTTTGATAGCACCTCTAACACACCTCTTGCTGACAACTTGCTTCACACACGCCCTGTTTCTTACAGAAAATATTTAACTACTGTAACCATGTACAAACTTGTAATTAGACCTGGACAACATACAGCCCCTAAACATTATGCAAAAGGCATTAATTGACAGTTAATCTCTGAAGGACTTGATCAATAACAGAGGATGGAACATTTCCATTTGCCTCTGACATGAATTTCAGAAGTTGGCATGCAGCCACTCACTCCCTTCTTCCCTGACGGGATGGGGAGGAGACCTGCAAAAAGGTGAAACCTGTGGGCTGAGATGAGTTTGAGAGCCTGACTAGAGCTTCCCAGCCCAGCAGGACACTGGCTGCCAGCTTACACAGGACAAGGCTCTTCACCAGCCAGAAGACCACAAGTAAGAGGATAAAAACCTCAAACCAAACATATAGAACTCTGATCACAGAAACACCAGAACTGATTCAAAAAGACTCTAACTAGGATGTCTTATAGCTTCCATTTCTGGCCCAGATGATGCTTTACTCTTTCCAGCACAGACTCAAAAGCAATGAAACACAGGACTTAGAAACCTCATTGCTGCCATTACTATACTGCAGGGTTTTTCCCACAGAATGGTTATATTCCTCACATTTTCAAATATTCAGAAAAATAACAAAGTAATTCATTTAATATTGTCAAATGAATCCCATTACTTTAGATTGCTTTGAAGTATTTCTGAATTTAAAATGCAAATTAAATCTGAAGATTTCTTTTCAGTTTATTCACAAAAAGATACAGCCAGTCTACAAAAAAGTCAAGTAAGCATGCCTATCTTCCAGTATTACTCTTTAAGTCTTGAATTAAATGTTTGAAATGAAGAAAACATTGGTTCCCTCAGGTATAAGCCACCAGCTTTTCTTGTCTGTCAAGTAAAAGGAAAGCCTTGTTAAATCATTATGCTGTAAGCATAGTATGTGTTCTCACTACCAATTTCTTAACACTATAGCTCTCATAAAGAGATAATATTAAACACAAGATGTATTCTATCTAGACACCAAGGAACACTTGCATCCTGGTGTGACACTTAGGGGATCTTTTTAAGTTGAGATGAACTTAAATTTTCATATCCATTATCAGACCTTTCATTCTTTATACACCTTGTTTAGACCTAAATTAATTCAGGTTTTCCACTACTCCCACAACTAGTATTGGTAATGGCCTTGTAAACAAAACACTGCTATTTTAACTATGCCATAGGTATTCCCATAGGTATGAACAAGACTGTGGTTCAAATGCTAATAAGAATTTACAAATCTAAGTTCTTGAAGAGGATAGAAACATACCCACAATCTCACCGTCAGCATTTCCTTCTTTGGTACCCTTGATTTGGAGGTTTACCAAGAAAGTTGATAAACTTGACTGTTTCTGCCTATGACACCCTGACAGAAAACATTTTTATACCTCAGGGCTGTGTTTAACAGAATTCAGACTGGCACTGCTGGTGAGCCAGTGCACATTGTTGCACTTTAATGCAGGGCCCTTGGTTCCCCTGCTCCCTCCAACATCACAGGACCGATTTGATGAACCATGATGAACCATGTAAGGTTTCTACCTTTGATGTTACGGAGTTTCCCGTCTGACCATCCAGGAGCCACTGTTGCCATCACATCCACACCACCTGAGCTGGGCCCGAGGGCCCTTTGCAGGGGCAGCCCAAGTGAGGCCACGGATGCCCTGCTGTGCTCCCTGCACACCCCAGTCACACAGTCAGACCACATTTCCTTACTGGCTCAGCCCCAGTTTCCCATAGCAGAGTCTCAGATCCTTAAAATAATTTAATCATGGTGCAACCACAAAATAACAGCTCAAGCTGGTGCCTCTGAGGAGGGACCCAGAACAAAGGAACACCTGTTTATACCCTCCCAGTCTAAGCATGGCCTAGTCTGTGGGTCCTTGTATCCTACTGTGTCTCCAGGTGTCCCTCACCTGGACAGGACACAGGTCCCTGAGCCCTTTGTTGTGCTAAGGGTCAGCATGTCACAGCCTCTCGTCTGGGGCTTTTGCCACCCAGAGCTAAATCTGCAGCTCCCACTGCAGCTTCACCCAGAGCCACCTGCACTGAACATAATCCCCAGCATCTAAATTCCTAATTCAGAGAAGCTGCGCCTGTCCTATCCCTAGAAGTGTTCAAGGCTCAGTTGGATGAGGCCCTGAGCAACCTGATCTAGTAAATGGCACCCCTGCCCATGGCAAGAATGTTGGAGCTAGATGATCTTTAAGGTCCTTTTCAACCCAAACCATTCTATTACTGTATGATTCTACTTCCCCTGTTCAGTAAGGTCCTGCCATTTTTTATTCTAGAAAATTAACCTGTGCTTCAGTCAACTATGCAAGCTCTCAACATTTTAGCTTTTCTTGACAGCTTCAAAAACTTGGGCAGAATAATTCCCCAGAGTCCTAACACTGAAGAGCCTCTTTGCCTTCCTCTATTTAATTAGGTCAAAGCAGTAATTCTTTCAGCACTTGTTTTAATCAAGAGCAAATCAGGTACCAAGCAAGATACACTGGTCAGAGGTTGTTGTCACTGACTATTTTGAATGTAAATGAATACAAAATGTATTATGAACACAATACACTTGAAAAACCATTAGCATTTTCTGAAATGTTCTTAGGTGGCATACAATGTGTACCTCCAAATGGGGGAAACAGAATGAAAGACGATTTTTATTTTGCTTTTGGCCTCAGAATAGAACAAAGATAGTGCACAGAAACAGTAATAAGGAGTTATCATAACCTGAGGGAATCTATTAAATTTCAATTAAGAGTATAAACTTCAGGCTATAGAACTGAAAGGGACAAACATCCCTTCAGACCAAAATGAAAGGCATCTTCAAAAATTAGATCCTAAAGGACTAGATAGATTAAATCCTTGCATAAGCTTAAAAATCCCAATTCACAACCAGCAGAAAATAGAGCTAGTCTAATTTATTCATGGTGTATTTTATAGTATTCAATGGAGTAGAACATTATTTTGCTATGTTGAGTTATAACCCCCTACTCATAGAGGTAACTTTTGATTTCAGTTCCATTGCCTTGGGCAAACATGGCTGAGGACCCACAAGGCTATGTCAGATGCTGATTGATTCATTTGAAACTGGAAGATAATAGAAACTGCTCAAATTGACTGCAAGAAATGTGAATTGGGACATTAGGCAAATTACAAAGCAGCTTTGTAATCTTAATTTTAAGAATTAGTTTAACATGAGAAACACAAGGATTTTAACTCAAAATTTTCACATAAGCTTACTAGCATCCAGGACAATTTATCTGTTGGATTACATTCTCTAAATTTCATGGAGATTAGAGACTATATGAAGCCTATAAAACTGAAAGTTAAAAAGGCATGTTCTAGACATTCATTTATCACTTATTCATTCAAGAAGCTCAATTTCTTTGGTGCTCAGCATGGGTTTCCCAAGTAGCAGAGGGACCTCATTTAACACACTCTGTTCTTACAGTCTTTTTAGTAAGATTAAACCCTCAAAGTTTAGATAATGCAATTAGGGGAACAGAAGAGGAGAAAGAACAGCAGCACAGCCTTGTCACATAAAGTGCAAGTGACAACAATCATGGAGCACATCTGTGATACATAACCAAGTTCAGTGTTTAGGTGTAGGAGGTTGTTGTTGCAGCAAACACTCCATCTGGCAAATGTAGAAACAACAGAAACACACCTCCATCTTTAAATATCGAGAGTAAAGGAAGGGATCATTTCCTAGCTCTGTCCTGTTCCCGCCCCTTAACCTGCATCTCTCTCATTGTACCATCAGTCATGGAAGAGATTAGTGCTTACAGGAAGTCTCCCCAGGAAGCAGCGGGAAAGGATGATGAAATTGGACAGCTTGGCATAAGACATCCCACCTTTCAAGAGGGGTTGTCTGTGAGATGGAGCCTATTCTGATGGATTTTTAACGTCAGGTTTGGTACCACTGCACAACACATGTGCAAAGAAAATTAACTAAAACTGGAATTCAACAGGAAATGAAACATAAATACTATCAACAAATAAAGTCAGGAGTACTGACAAGGCACAATCATTGTTTCCTTGAATCTATTAAATTGTAGATTTCTGCTTTGAAGACTTTGTTTAACTTGACAGATAATGCATACACCACTATGAAAGGTGAACAACAAGGTAAAATGTACATTGTCTTTTATGACAGTTTATTACCTAGGAGTCCATTATTTGGAGAACAAATTTAAAATAAAAACTTATATTTTTAACTGAAATAAATACACAGAAAACATAAAAATTACTTATAAGTTGAAGGTAATTATACCATTATTCATATTTGTCTTACAGTTGAAAAGTAACATGAATATTGATGAAAAACATCTGCCATGCAGATACTCAAAAATACTACTACTCACTGCAGATTCCCAAATTTGTCATATCCTGGGTCCCCCTGTGATGCTTGAAGAGTAGAATATGTACAATGATAGTAAAGTGTTAAGGGAGACTGAGAAATTGCACTTCATACACAAATGTTCATTTATTTTGGCTTTCCTGTTAATAAGGGGTAATGTACATGGGCTTTTTCTCTGTGCTGTGGTTGAGGGAAGTTCAGACCCCAAGCACAGGGAGCCCTCAGATTACTCGGCTTTCCCTAGGGCAAAATCAGAGTCTGTTAATTCTTGCTAAGCCATTCTCACTCAGTGATTATCATAGGGCACTTTGGCTTGGATGGGACTTTAAAGACCATCTCTTTCCAATCCCTCTGCCATGGGCAGGACACCTTCCACTAGACCAGGACAGCCCTGTCCAACCTGGCTTTGGACAGACACTTCCATGGGCAGCCACAGTTTCTCTGGGAAACCTGTGCCACAGCCTCACCCCCCTCACACAGAAGAATACCTTCCTTTTATCTATTCCAGTTTCAATCTCTTGGCCTATGAAGTTTCTGTATGACGTTGCCAGTCCCTGAGCCACCTGGGCCTGGATGAACTGCAGTGTTTGCATCACATTTCTGGATCTGGATTGTTAAATCAGAAACCCTGCTGGAGACTTTACCTATAGTGCCCACCTAATTCCATAGTCTTTCTTTCCTGAGGACATTTCGGTACTGATAAGATAGTTTAAGATACTTGGTTTTTTAAGGTTTTGTGGTTTTTATTTTAAATTCAGATGTCTAAGTCCTTCTAAACTGTGTATATGTTTCAAGGCTTTGCACTATCAGCAGTCTGCTCATTTGTTCTTTTATAGCAATTGCCAATTTACAGCCACCTCCTTTTTCCCCTTTGCTCTGCAATCAAGGTACTACTACTATGTTTTTTTTTTCTACCAGCTAATACAACTGCTCTAACGTAGGCAATTATGTTTACATTTATTATATGCTCTATGACTCTTTTGCTTCCCTTCCATAGAAAGAGCACTTGGACATTTCCATGCGGGGAAAAAAAAATATATATGCAGGTGAATTGATCTAAAGAATTTCCAGAGATTTTTTTGGTCACTATTTTTACACATTTGCAACATTTTTATGTGTAATACAACATACAGTTGACATACATTAATCTAACACCTACTTACCATACATTACTTTGTTACATTGTGTTTTAACACAAATATTAAAAATTGCCTTCTAGATGCATTATAAGTAATTCTTAAACTTTGTTTACACCCCACTGGTGTCTGAATAGCCTATGGTTTTAAACACAGCACTATACCTATGGCCTGACAACTCACAAATTTAAGTGCAGAGTCCTTTTGCTGCACTTTCAGAGGAGGGAAAAGCACACTCCAGATGCTTGAACAAGCAGTACAAATACTCTGCCCCTCTGGCCCTTGCTCAGGAGCCGAAGCTTGAGGGCCAAAACCAAACAGCCATAAAAGCTAATTCTGAAAAAATTACTTTCCTGGAGCCATAGCCTCATAACCCATATGGGAAACTATTTGCAACTATGGTTAACTTTGAATTTGTGCAAATGCACCTCCAGCCTGTTAAGAGAAACAACAGAACAGCCCATGTTTTTTAGCTCCTTGTGCCAACTATACTGACACTATTACCCAATGACAGTATGAAAAATAAGAACTGTAGGCACCAAAAATAGGCCAAAGATTGAATTTGAATGGTGCTCTGTGATTCACAACCTTGATCTTACAAATAGTTTCACAGAATCTTTTTAGTCATTACAGTCATACATCTCCATTGTAACTCTCCTAAAATGTGCTGTAAGGGGATGATTTTTCTATTCATGTTGGTGTAAAAGCCCCACCATTTGATTACTAAGAAAACCTAGGGACTTCTGAGTCAGTGACAGAATGTCCTATTTTTTGTGTCATTATGAGATGTACATACAATTATACATTAACATTAGAAAAAAGGAAAACACAAGTCATAATTGAAGGAGACAACAGTAAGGAGCAATTGAATTTAGCTTTTGGAAGAGCTTATTCCATACTTTGAGATTAGTGAGGGTTCACTGCTTCCATATACACAAACTTTCTTGCTGCTGGGGAATTTTCCAATGCACCAGAAATAAAACACCTGTTAATGATGATCTTATTTTCAAAATTTGGGTGATCTTTAAATCCTCCTTTTGCTTGCTCTGTATAATTAGGGAGCGGAGAGGCAGAAGGCGAAGACTTAAGACAAAGTGGTAGAGTGCAGGCAATTTCTGTAAGGCTGCCCAGTACAAATAGGGAAATGTTAAATAGATAGGATGAAAAAGTAGTGAAAATTCTGTAAAGATGACTCTCTGAAATATAAAAATATACATCTATCTTGGGGAGGGATGAATCAGGGCTTGGAAAGTCTGCACGCAGAAATGAGAAGCAGAAAAGGTCCCCGAGGTGACCAGCATTAAACAACAACTTATTTATGTCCTGTTCCCTCACACAATGCATTGAGTTGAAACACCATGAGAATTTTGATAGCAGCAACTGAACCTGAGTAAGAGTTGGGGATGCTCTACTGTGCAAGATGGACCCAGCAGTGAGGATTGCCAGGCCCTTCTGTTAGCTCAGGGAATCTCTAGACTGAGTTTCATTCATTTCACAACAGACACATGTCTGTACAATGCATTAGCTATTTCTTATGAAATCTTTATTCTGAATATATGAATATATCTACAGAAATTATGGACAGAAATGAGAATATAAAGTGCCTAAGTGATGGCCATAATTACAGAAAAAAAATGTATTATTAAAAACGCCAAACAATTCCCTTTATGGACTTGCACCATGTACTTAAAGAACTTCAGTACAGAAATGCTACTTTCCACACAACTAAATGGTATCTACGTTATGCAGAAACCCTCTGCACAGTTAATAGATATTCAGATTCTCCTATCTATCAAATGGCTACTCCTCGAGTCAACTTCCTTAGGTCAAATAGGGCTTTGTTCAGCTGCAAAACTTGAACGGTATAGCTGAGTGCTAAGTAGAACTAAAATACAAAAAATATTTAGGGGTCAAGAAATTCCAAAGTTCAATTCTTGCATGGCAAAGAGCAGAGTGCTGGATTAAATCTGACAAATCTCATCCTTAATCCCATTTCTCTCTAACCCACTTTTTATTCTACCAGTATTGATAGAGACAGCATCTTGAATGACATGCTTATCAGAGAGATTAGGTAGTGTCTGCGAACCTTTCTGCTGAAGGGTAAATGTCACTATGGGCTATTATTTGCATAATACATGAGGAAATGAAAAATTAGAGCTTCTTCAATCGTTTTCAAAAACTGAATTTTTTTGTTGCCATCCATGTCTTGTTCTAAATGTTTAAACACCCAGCATAAACGGTCACAAGCATTAATCACTGTGCAATTAACACCTGTCCTTGTCTTCAACCATACCTACTGTCAATTAGAAATGCTGTGGTAGCAGTAAGCAACAATGTTGTCAATTACAATCTTGGTAGGTTTTGCAATACAATGAAGCCGAAGATTTTAATTAACACGGAGGTTCTTAAAAAATTCAAAGGGGTTCTCTCATTTCACTTATATCTGTCCACCTGGCAAAAGTTCCAAGGAAACACAGTGCAAAGCTGAAAAGCTAGAAAACCAAACAGTCTTGAGCTGTGACAGCCTAAAAAAACTATGAAAAAAAATCTGTTCAACGTAACATATGGAAGAAGTTTCAAACCACAATTATACGGCAAGATTTTCAACCCAAACCTGACTAAAATAGAAGACCGCATGTATATGTGTGTAAAATTGGTAAATAAAAGCCCTGGTGCATATGCAGAGACACTCTAAACCACAGTTTAGGCAATTTATAGCTTAGATTATCAGTCTGTTCTACTCAGTGTGAGCCGGTGCAGGCAGCAGGAAAAGGGATGGTAGCACACTCAGACTTTGACCCTCCTTTTCTACTTCCTTCCTGGACAATTCTGATGATGAATATCAGATTCTACCTCCATTAGTTGCACATGAAGGCAATCTGCCTATTCATTTTCCATTATAGCCTCCATTTTGCCGTATTATTCTATTTTCTAAAATTACTGCATGTTTGATGGTAGCTCCACAGCAAATGTACGATACTGACACATGCTGATTAAGCACACGTGATTTCCTAGCTACAACACTTACACTGTACCTCTCAGAGTTATTGCCAATGTCGAGACTTGTTGAACCATAAGATCCTGTGATCACTACTGTCCATCTGCACCACTACCCATGAGGCAGTTAAGGTCACAGCAACCTACCAGGGAATGGCAGAGGATGTGTATGCAAACCAGCAGTGATAAAACCAGGGTGGACTCCAAGTTGCTCATTCACAGCACAAGAGGCAAGCACAGGGAAAAAAAGAGGACTGTATTTCATAGCACCAGTAAGAGCAGCAGATAGAATTTGTGTTTCTCCATTTCATAATGTCTCTTAAAATGTTTTAATGTAGAAGAGGGAAAATTATTTTCTCACCACTTTTCCACAGCCTTGTTCTGAATGCTCCAAGTGTAACAAAATCTCTGCAGGAATTGCCTTTCCCCCTTCCCACCCCAGCACATGCAGAGCCTTCTGCCCTCCTGCAACTGTACAGATATTTTTGTAACATGAGAGCCGTATAAATGTTTTTTACAAGGGTAGGACTGCAGCTGCAGGCAGCAGGACAAGTTAGCTTCTCTTCTGCTTGCTCATACTAAATAAATGTGGCAAATGGCTCCAGCCCATGGAAAAAGGGAGGCTGGTGAGGTGTCTTTCCTAGAGCTGAGTGGTAAATTTCTGTCCACACCTGTGGCAGCCACAGGCAATGATGGTTCTCATATAATTACACAAAGGTCCCTTACTTTGTAATAATCAAGTGAAACATGAAGCAAGTAGTGCCACAAGCAAAACAACAAAATAAATACTAACATGTTACCCATGAGCAATGGCTTGGTTTGCTTGAGTGCACACTGCACAAACTTACTTTAACAGACCTTGACCATTTGATTATTCCAAATTTTTTTCTGTGTAACATTTTAAACAACTCCCTGGGCCATGCTAAGAAAAACTGCAAGACAGTCCAGGCCCCACAGGAACATAAGATGGTCTTGCCTATAAAAAGAGCCAATTAAAAGGTTTAGGTAATTTTTCTTTTTTAATTAAAGAAAAAAAATTTAGCATTACACAGAAGATAGTATCATCCTGGGTTTCTTGTGAGAGTGTAGCAAGAGCTATAGCAGTGATGAAAAGGCAGGAGGACTTTATTCTTATCACTGGAAACAAATATAAAACAAACAAATAAATAAATGAAAAGGTCCAGAAACCCGCAAGGCCTCTGACATTAATATTAGAATTGTTCATGGTGATCCAAGTGCATGCAACAGGATGAAAGCACCTTAACACATCCCAAAACATAAAAGTATAATATGCACTGAAGTTTTCCTAACAGTAGGATAGCGTGGGATGAGAACCTTATGATCTGAGACCTACAGATCTTCTTAGTTATGCTAATTCTTTGGATTTTGCTCTTATTCACCAATTTGCTGTAGACAAAATGGTGAGATGATTATTCACATTTTGATCAGAACATACAGATATTTCCAAGAAAAGGAATTTCAAATAATTGCAAATTCACAACATTGCAAATTATGGATTTGGAATAATTTGGGGAAGCTGTTTCCAAGAATCTCAAAATCACTCAGAATTCTAATCATGTAGCCAAGTATAAATCTGTCACAAGTAAATGAAATATAGTCACTCTTAATTCTATTGTCTGTGTCTTATGGAAATGTTCAGTTGTGCCCCCTCTCTCTTTGGAACTGTACCTGATACATTTTTCTGATATGACAGTGAACCACTGAAAATTGCTCTGAGAATTGTTTTGTCCAACAGTTTGTCAATCATGATGGTTTTTTCCCCTCCAAAACTGAGGAAAATTTCGAAGTGTACTTGGCATGTTCAGAAATTAAACTACATGTGCTGAATATGGTAAGACACACATAAAAATAATTTCAGCAATAACAACTCCAGCAGTATTTAATAACAAGATATGTCCGATCCAGGAAAGAAATTAACTTTTATTAAAAAAATAATGGAAAGCTCCATAGAGTGCAAAGCTTTCCTCAAGCAGAACTTAAATTTCCTTTTTTTTTTCCTCTTACATGAATCAGTTCTTCATTTATGTCTCAGTTCATGTTTTCTCACCGAGTACATGATTTTTTAGACGTTCAGAATAAGTATTTCTGTAATTCTTCCATTCACCATTCTACTACAGCTATTCAGCAAGAGACTGTTCACATTCTCACCCTCCGACAGGTGCTCCTCTCCAGCTGCACAGCAATTGTTGTCACTCCTTACACCTCCACTCTGCTAACTCAAAAAAAAAAGCTTCAGGCGTCATTGGCTCTTTTGTTTTGGTTTTAAGAACTGATCACAATAAATACATAGAAAATTACATAAATAAAAAATATTCAGAAAAAAATTAAAATATTCTCTTACAGAAGGGGAGAAAATTATTTTTTTATTTGATTTGAACTATTGCTTGTCTTATTAATATGTTTCTGAATACCTGCTACAAAGCATTTTCAATGACCCCTTAACACTAAACAATCTGGCCTCTTCTTTCTCTGCTATCTCTATTTACTTGATTTGCCCTACGGCTTGGCACTAAAAATTAGGTACTGATACTGGATTTTTCACAGTCTTTCAAATTACTTTCCGAGTTTCTCATTAATACACAGATAAATTGAGATTAGAATTAGTCATTTGTTCAGCTCACCAGTAACTTTAAGGGTGCTATTGGCAGTACACCGTAGGAACTGTTGTCAGAAGGTCCATTTCTTATTCCATTTCCTTCTTGATGTAGTAACGACTGACAGTGGAGAGAATTCACTTTGCTTACAAAATTGATTAGTTTGGAAACAATCACTTGTGTAATTAAGATAGGTCAGGCCACGTTTCTTTATAAATAATTCATCAGGAAACTACTCTATAAAAAACTAGAGAAATGTCACTCCAGGTGCACTCTTTTAAACTATTTCTGTATAAATCAATTAAGGTGTTTTATTTTGACACCCGGTGTCAGTATTTACAAAACTTGGATAGATAAGTCCATCCCTGCAGCATGCATTTGCAAATAACTTTACTCATTAATGTTTAATTAAGACAGAGGAAAACTGTCCTTGATATTTTGCTGCAATTAGTGCTCTCTATACCCCACTGGCTTTCCATGATGAATTACTTTTCAAATGCAAAGTGAAGTGATTAAATAAAGCTGAAGATTCTCCAGCCATTGCACATTGCCCACCCTACACTTTTAAGTAGATACAAATTGTACTGCTCAGCTGCAGCTGGTAACTGTTTGGTAAAGCTGTTATAAAACACCACACTACCCATCTAAACAGAAAAAAAAAAATTTTTTTTTACATTCTTTCCACACCTAAACTCTTAACTGTGGTTTCAAAGTCCTGAAAATCTACTTGATATGGAAAAAATGAATGTCCAAATTCAGATCATATCCTGAAGGACTCAGCTTCTTTTGTTTTTTTAATTTAAATCAATATTCTTTCACTTTTGTGCAATGGTAAACTAAGGGACAATATTCTTATTTTCCTGGTATAACCACCATTAAAATGCCTCAGCTGTTTGAAAAATTGCATCTCAGTTCCACTACAATCTTTGTCATCAGAAATATTTTTCAGACTGAAATAAGGTAAAATGCCAGTAAAACATTTCAGCAGTGAGTTGTGCAATATTTAGCTCCAGATGCCCTTAAATACAGTCTTTTGAAAACAAATCCTTGTCCTGACTGGAGCCCCTGACAAGATACTAAAGTCCTAAGGCAGAAAAGAGTACTGTGGCTAAAACCTTTTCCATATGCACAGAACCTTGATAGAAATTAAACCAGCTTTCAAAACTTTCCATTTTAATATAAAAATAACAAAAATCTCTCCTTTTTTCCTGGCTCTAATTAAAATATAATAGTTTCTCTCAGGACATTTTAGCTTTTCCTGTTTCAGACCTAGAGAGAGCTTCGAAATCTGGAGAAAAATCACACAAAAAACTGGGGACAGAAGCAGCTGGAGGGAGGGACCTCTGCCTGAGGCCCACCAAAAGGGAAAGAATGACAGCGATAAAGGGATACAAGGGATTATTTCAGAAACTGGACTTATACTTTGACTGTACCTTGGGATCAAAGTTCTTTCAGCAGAATGAACACCTAAGCCAAGGTCTTAACTTGGAAGGTTTCCATGTAAGAGGATGGATTGCTCCATATGAGCAGCCCTGATGCTTTCCAAGGTGTATTGGGAATTATTCTGGGTAACCTCACTGACTGCAGAGGAGAATGCACACTATGTGTTTATTAGAGTGTGATTTAAGTACACATACACAAAACTCAAATATGGTGCTGATAAAGCTTAACTGTGTCAGTGAGCTGCTTCATCAAGGCTGTTTTGTCACTTATTTTATGGCCAGACTGTTTTGGGAATAAAGTACAGATGATTTCATGTTCTGACAATTTTAAAAAGTGCTATAGAAATCATAGAGGATAAGGACAGTTCTTCACATCGACTCACGGCTCACCCTTTGTTTATTGAGGCTATCAGACAACCCCTCTGATCTATGCCACAAACAAACCAACTGAACTCAAACCAAAGGCCACCAGGGCCCATTTGTTGATTCCCAGCCTCTCTGGGACAGGCTGCCACTATCATACAAAAAGTGACCTGTCTGTATTGTCTATAGTAATGCTGAAATACAAGTTTTGCCTCCTGCAATAAGACAGATAGGTTGCAATATTTAGGTTGGGAACTATGGATTTAAAGAGACCTGATTTAAAGAGATGAATTCTTTCATCTAGGGTTTATTTGTGTGGTGAGAGCTTGCCTTGGGCAGGGAAGGTCAAAAGCAAACCTTTGATCTATTTGGACTATATCTGTATCCTGTCATAGGCTTAATTTGATGTAGCGACTGTCTCAGGCTTAGGGCCCCCTTACCATGCTGACTTAATAGGAATAAGCCAAATTCCTACACAGACCACGTATGGGCAGCCTCCTGCATTTGCCTCTCACAAAAAAGCATGCAGGATACGTCTGTATGTAGCTGAAGCAGTAGAAGGAGGACAGGTCAAACTGATAGGAATTAAAAAAAAAAAAAAAAAAAAAATGCAGCAAACAATTGTTGGGACATAAACTAGAAACAAAATTAAGAGGAGAGAGAACCAGAGTTACGAATAGTGATCTTGTCCAGTAAAGTCCAGTAAAACTTGACAAGGAACAGCTGATCCTATTTTGCACTTGGGTAGGATGCTTTTCCTCAAGTGCCCTCCTCAACAGAAAGCGTACCACTAAAATGAAATATGACTGAAGGCCTTTACATTGAAATGAACGTACCTTGCATTGCAGAACTTGGGACAGCTCTCACATAATACACCAAACTATGTCCTTACACTTTCTTACATTCTTAAGTAGCTTTTTCTTTTCCTGAGTGCACATTACAGCATGAAGAAATTGGTAGGCAGAACATATTTTCAGGAGAGAGGGATGTCAGATGAATAAAACCCCTCATGTTTGTCTTCGTTCCCAAAGTAGCAACATGATTTAGTACCACAGAGAGTCAGCTAATGTCACAGGGCTCTCTGTACTGACCTGCCCCATGCCTCATGAGGAGCATATGACTAAAAACTTCTATCCATTTACTTATTTCAGCACTCTACAATACTCAGCACATTTTGGTATGAATCTATAAAGCAGAGGGATTACAAGAAAACTGTGAAATGTTTATCTTTGTGCAACTGTGTAAGTGTACTTATGAAGTCATTCTGCAGTTACAGTGGAAACATTCTTAAATCTGCTGTGCAAGTGTGAGAACAGCATAGATACCTACATGTGCTACCTACAGCATTAATTATGACTTTGCTACTACTCCTGCTCCCAGTACAGGGGATCCTTTTCTCTCCTGCCCCACTGTAGGCCAGCTCAGCAGCCTACCCACCTCTGCGTTTTGGCTGCCTGAACTTCAGGCCCTTTTACTGACTTCCTCTGTGACCAGTCTTAAAAGGAGAAATCCAGAAACTTTGCCACGTTGTGACTTTAGAATTCCACATATAAATGAAAAGTATCTGTTCTTGTGTCTACTTCTAGTCTCTGCTTATTATCTAGTCTCTGCTTAATGAAAAGGCTGGTAAATATGATAATGGCAAATTCTGGGGGGAGATGCAAATTCAAAAAATATAGTTCTGCCATTTTCCAAATATTGAGTCATACAGAAATAACTTTCTGAAAGTGTCATTTCTCTGAAAAAATTAATTCATCCATGTAATCTGTTTTAATTTCTCTGCCCCTCACCTGTCTCCTGTTCATCTGCTATTCTGCCTCCCTTTCCAGAAAAGCAATGCTCATTCTTACTAATTGCTGCTAATGATTCTCACTCACCCTAGGGTACCCCAAAGCACACATATTGTCCTGATTCTCCACACCGCCAATTCTTAAACTAAGCCATTGGATCATTCAGGGGAGAAAGATAAAACCATGCCTGTGCTGACAAGTTCTTGGCTGTAGTTTTAGGCCCAATATAACTTGGAAAAGTTGAAATATAACAAAACCCTGGGGAAGTCTGTGTGTGGGGAAATCTGACAGACCTTTAACTGCAGCAGCCCTTCTGGATGCCACTTATAATAACAATTCAAAGACCTTGAGCTATCAAGCATGTTTACTGATGGAGAACTCTTATCAAAGTTCCTGCTGTTAGTTCTGACACATTCACCACACATGGCTGCACATGGTTACACTTACATTCACTCAAGTATACAAGACATGTCTATTCCTAAGCCTCTAGGACTTTGCAATAGCAATGTTTTAATTGCAAAGATGCTGAAGAGTAACTAATACCTGATGGTGAAAGTTTTCTTACAGTAATGGAGCTTTTTCTATGATCTGAAAAGCAAGCTCAAGTTATAGTATATAGTTAAACAGTCTCTCTAACAACCCTGTACAGGATAAGGGGGGGCAGCCTAGAAATGCTTTTCCCCTCTGATGTAGGTCTTTGCACTTCTGGGATTTGTTCCCACCTGTATGTGCAATCAGGTGGATGCTGAACTGCTTATGAATCATATCAGCCAGCCCTTCAGGGGTGAGCTTGCATTGCTCCAAGCAGATGCAACTGCAGGTCTGCTGGCCAGCTCTGGGACAATCTGAGTCAAGGTACTTTCTTCAAACCTGTAATTATTAGCAAATGAGCAGCCACTTGAGTGCTACATCAGCATAAAATGCCGCCATTCTTGCTTGGTAGAATGTTTCATTTGTTATGAGCAACTGTGAAGGAAAACATCATGTCTAATATTGATATTGACTGTGTTGACAGTGTTGTGCACCAAGTGAGAGAGGAGACTAAGTACAGGCTCTAGACATGCCATGCAGTCAGTGGGGATGCACTGCTTCAGAGAACAACTGAGAGCATTGTGAATCACATTTCTGCTTTGAACTGCCCACTAGAAAAGCATCTCTCCACTAGCTACATTTATTCACAATTTATGAAAATAATAATCTAAAGGAAAAAAAAGTAGTAATATGAGAGCAGTATCGAGAGTGATTCACAGACTCTTAAAAACACAAGCCTTGAGAGCTGTCTGCACAGTTATTGAGGTCTCTCCCATGTCTCAAGAGATGTCTTTCCCATAAGCAGCAGACACTTACACACATCACTTGGAAATCATAGATATAACTGCAGCAAGAAAAAAAACAACAAACCCCCCTGAGAATACCCCTGATTGGAATCAGGAACTACCATTTTGTGAGGCTTTCTACAAATAATTCAATATCCAAAGTATTGGCTAATATAGTATGGATGTCTTTATAGTTTTGACTAGAAATCCACTCAGACAAGGATTGCAGGAGTTTTCCACCTCCTTATGTATTAAAACAAACAGATTTACCATTTCTTTCTGATCTCATGACACTAAGTTTTTATGTAAACTGAATATCTCGCGCACAAGACAATGGACACTAAGTTGGGATACTGTGAACCAAGGTCCACATTCTATTTTCAGCTCAGGCACTCAGCTATGGACAGACTCTCCAGCATGTTCCAGGCAATTAAATAAAAAAAAATAATAATAACCTGTAGTTTGTTTATGGACACTTTTAGAAAATAATCTCATCAGGAACAGATACTGAATAATTGCTGTCTGGATAAAAAAATATTATTATCACAGGAGAGCAAACCACATTAGAAAATTCAAGATAAATATTGGCTGTGAACTTCAGAAACCTAAATTCTATTTATTTCCCGTAAGTAGGCAGAATTCTCTCTAATAATTCAAAACAAATAACTACATAAGTATGCATTTTGTTTAAAATCAACTGTTGCTCCTTTGACTTGTTCAAAGACCTTTCATTGAATGTCCATTTCAAATCATTTATCCTTAAAAGTGCTAAATCACAAAGCATTTATAGGACCTAACACAGCTGAAGAATACAAGTGGAAATATTTAGTTCATGAGTCACATTTCTACCAAACAGCAAACAGCTGTAGAGATGGCAAAAAAAAAAAAAAAAAAAAATGCATCAAGTGACAACACAGTTAAAATTCCCATTGTATGGCTGGTGAACCAAGAAATATCTAAGTGCCCTGCCCAGTTTATCTGCAGATTTTGCTGGGACTGCACACTGAGTTAATATTTCCTGAGCTCTATATTCTTAAATGAAAGACCTCTTATTTTTGAAGCAGCACATCTTGGAAATTTAAGTCTCTCCTCTAAAGTATTTTACTTTTCCTATACCCAAGTTATTTTTAGGGGGGTTTCCCCTCCTGTTTTTGTTATGATGATGTTTTCTTCAGAGAAAGTGAAGTGTATTCAATAAGATCCTGATGCCTATGACATTTTTGACAAGTTGATTTTTGAACACTCTGAATGAAGCACTTGTTTTGGCTGGTATTTATTTTTATGTTTTCTATTAATAGACTGTTCTTCAATCTCATTTGTCTTTCAAGATTCTGTGTGTTTGTGGCTTTTTAGTATCTTTCACTGTCAGAAATGCTTTGACTGACATACAGCCACTGTCTAAAAACCAACAGAATTCTGTCTCAAGGTATCATGCTTTTCTTCTTACAGAAAATCCACCCAGGGATGTGATCAGCAATTCTTATTTATGGGAGAGTTTTTTGGAACTCATTATTAAAATTTGTATGCATATTTTATGGAGATTTTCCTCTTTGTTCCATTTTGTAACTCCAAGCTGCAACAGGCTGAACTGCTTCAGAAATAAAGTGAACATGAAGGAAATCCTTTAAAATCTATTCAGTACATTCAAATCCATTAGATAGAACAGCTCTCACTTGAAAAAAGAATTTAAAATTAAAAAGAACTACTCAGAGAAATACATTGAAACATGAAGCATCCCCTTTACAACTCTTATCAAGCCCCCAGTCTACATTTCTTAGTATGAGATATATTTTATTATTTGTGATGGTATGTAACAACTATCTTTTGATTATATTTTTGATCATAAGTATTAGGAAGACTTCCTTCCTGAATGCTAGGAAATTTAAGAAACAGCAACAAAAAAACCCAAGCACAAACACTTTTTACAGAAAATTCCTGGTTTTTGCACTTGTAAACTGAAATCATTGAACAAATGGTTTTAGGGCATCCTGATGTAACTGCTGTGTAGTACTGCACTGACTTCCTTCTGCCTGAGGGTCTCATGTCATTAGCCTGTGCTCCTCTTTCCCTTTACTAAGAGCTACCACTCAGCTCCCTCCTGCCTTTTTAATTGTGCAGCCTCTTTCTGCAGTTCCCAGGATCTGCTCCAGGCTAATATCCTCAGATAACCACAGCAGCAAAATAGTTCCAATGGGCACCCTTAAAAGTTTCCTTTCACTTCTCAGTAAGTCATAACCAGTTACTGGTGTTGCTCATTAAAAGTATAAGGAGTATCTTCCCATTATGGCTGCAGCTTATCTAACATCTTATAGGTTAAAAGAAACTTTGCAAGAACTTACATTGGATTTTAATTGAAATAATAAAATTCATCTTGTCAATGGAAACAAATACAACCTTTGACTTTTGTATTTGACTTGGTTCTTAGTCTATCACTTGAGAAGAAATATATTTACATAAATATTTTAACATAAAACTATTAATTCCATATGTCATGTCCACAGTTATTCTTTGAAGGTATTATAACTGTTAAATGGCTTCCTACTGAATCACTGAATGGCTTGTTGCCATTAGTCAGTTCAACATCTCAGCACTGCACAGGAGTGAAATAATGAGTACCTTCTTCCTTTCATACTTCAAGTTGATTTATTGAATAAACATATACATAATGTTTATTTGACATTGTGAGTAGTCACAATTATCACTGCTCTGCAGCTCAAAATAATTGTCAGCAATGAATAATTGCTGAGATCTATTGCATTCCTGTCCCAAGGGACTGTCAGAGACATTGTGTTCAGTCACACACATTGTTTAATTTGGTAGGTACTCGATATTTAAAACAGATAAAAAATGGCAAGTGCATTAAAGAATGCTACAGACTCTTAATTTTGAGACTTTTGTCATGTATTTGCACAGCTACCCCATTGAAATCCTCCTGTCAAGCCCACAAAGAACCTTCAAGGCAGAACATACATGAACGTCTCAGTTACCTACATGTTGTGAGTAAAACAGCACACCACAGCCTGCAAAGGTAATTCCCATCTTATCCATGTGTTTCCTGGGACAAGGCATGGGGAACCATCCTGCACAACAGGAACCAGGCATTCTGTCCTCTTTACAAGACTAATAATGTTGAAAGTGAGAAGCAGAACCTTGAACCTGTATTTTCTGGGGTGGGGTCTGATCCAATTTTTAGACAGCATTTAAAGAAAACCATCTCCATTCACAGCAGAGAGATCCCTCTTAACCCCAGCATCCTTCAGGTTCCCCAAACTTCTGAACTATGTGCTCATCAACTCCATTTCCCAGCAGATCAACTGTTTTGAAGCAGACTGTTTAAGCAGGAGAAAACCATCCCTCTAGGCAAGATATTGGTGGATTTGAGCTGTTTGTTTTTTTTTTTTTATTTTATCCAAAATCATTAGACAGTGGCCACTGTCTTTGAAGAGGGGATGTCTCTCTCATTCCACATTTCCTAGGAGATGTCACAGCTGTGACAAGGAGGAGTTTATAATGCCACAGTTCGGTGCCTTCATAATTTATTCTCTCTGATTTTATGCTCTTTTAGTCTCCTGCTCAACCATCCACTAACAAGCAGTGATATTAGCCAATAAATCAAAGACATCTGCTTGTCACCGCCAGATGCTTGGTCACATTGCAGCCGATTATGAGACAGACAAAAGGACAATTTCATGTAGAGTGCTCTGTGGAGGTGTTCCACTGATACTCTGTTTGATAGGAGACCAGCATGAGGTGAATGTAGTATAACTCAAGAAGTTTTATGCCTCCCAGCAATGGAAAAGTAAGCTGAAATAAAACTGGAAAGTAGATTAGGACCTCACCTTTATGACTATGTAATTTATGATTCTGCATCTATTCCTCCAGTATGCTGGCACAAGTTAACTTAAAAATAAATGTTTTAATTTGCTCATCTTGCATTGTGCTGGGCACAGAAAAAGCTGCTACTTTAATTTTCACTAAGGGCAGAAGAGATGCTTAATATCAATTGTTACAAAGCACATCAATTTTTCACATGGCTGTCTTGTAAAAAAAATAGTCCATTAGCCTTATCAGTCATATGTACAACTACCATGCCCAGTGCAAAGACACTCTGATCTCTCTTTTTCTCTCTAATTTATTATGACAAACACCATTAATGATGAGACCCAGGGACTATTCTGCAGAATGGAGAAGGAGAGAAAAACTCTTTTGCAGCAATGCTTCTCTGGCTTTCTTCTCAAACTCTATGATCCAATACTATACCACAACAGTAACTGACAAAACATTGTGGATTATTCCAATGTGCTATAAATAAAATCCACAGGAAACAGAGACAATTTGCCAAGTAAAACCTGAGTATTTCTGTATAGATGGAAACAGACTTAAAACAAAGCACAGCATTTGCTGATTGCTCTCTGAAGAGGAACCATTCTCCAAACTCTATGAGGCTTCATGGCTTTAAATTCCTGGGTCACCAGCTAAAAGGAGATCGAACCAGGTTTTCTATATGTCACCATGCTTCTCTGTAGTAGGTTTAAACTCCATAAAATTTAATCTTCATAAGTTACCTGGCTTTTCCACAGGCATCTTTGACACACACAATGTGAATGTT
Source organism: Corvus kubaryi (assembly GCF_017639235.1). NCBI lineage: Eukaryota > Metazoa > Chordata > Aves > Passeriformes > Corvidae > Corvus > Corvus kubaryi. The sequence goes on from NW_024581083.1 coordinate 3,204,880, forward strand.
ACCAGGGCATCACCATACCAGAGTATACATACATTTTTACTCACGCTTTCTTATATTTTAAAACATCAGTAGCTTTACAAAAGGATACATATGAGCACTGATCAGACAGGTTCAGCTCTACAATCCTCTCTTGTATTCTGGTTTAATTTCTGCTCCTGCAAATCCCAGATTTGAATGCCTGAGAATTTCTCTTGCTGAACATGGGTTTAGCCTCAGGCCATCCCAGTTATGAGTACTGCAGTCACAAGGACAATGACATCTAGGATTTGTCCTGTGATGTTAACACAAGCCCAGCCAGCAGCTGGCACTCAGTTAATTGGTACATTAACTACTACACCATTCAGTGACTAGAAAATGTAAGCATATGAAAGAAGTGGTATTAATACTTTTTTTCAATATTCTAATGAATCATGTTTTAACCACAGCTGCAGCCAGAAGCATTTCATAGTGAAATGACAGCCTTATCAGTAGCACACCATGAATTCTCACTATAGCAACACTAGACAAAAAAAGTCCATTTGATTTCCTGGAAGGAAGTGATTGACATGTACTTTTTGTTTTATGAAGCACTTACCTATGGCAGCTTTCTTCCTATCTCATTGCAGATTTACATGTCAAGCCAAAAGATCTGCAGGAGGAGAGGAGGAAAATTATGCAAAGGCATAATATCGGGAAGAAAAACCAATAGTGTGCTTGACTGTTTTATAGAAAATAAAGCAGATAATACAGGAAACTGCCAGGGACCACCTCTAGGTTTGATAAATCATCTGGTACAGTCCCCAGATGTGAGATCTGAGCAATAATGCCCTGCTTTAAATGGCTGAAATATTATAGAACTCGCCATTAACGATGAGTCTCAAATCTTATTTTTGCATTTGGATTTTCAAAAATATTTGAGCAATCTTAGAGAAGCACCCAGGAATTATGCTCTATGTCCTATTAGGATCACGCTGTATAGAGCACATAAAAGAGTAACTCTCTATGAAAACTCTACTACTTTCATTACAGAACAAGAGAAGCAGACCTCCCATCAACTATTGCCCAAATGCAGCTCCCCTGGCACATTCCCTTTCAAAACTGAAAATACTCCTTTCTACTATTAAATACTAAAGTTGCAGCCTCTAAGTTACCCTTGGATTTCCAAATATACCCTTCAGAATATACACATAGAGATACATAGATGGAAAATTGCAGTTAACAGCTGTTTGCTTATTGGTCCAACATCTACATTCTTTTCTGAGAACTGTTATCTGTCCCTACAACTATCACAGACAAGCACCACACTTGCACTAAATTCTGTAATTTAAAACATGACCACATCCACCATTCTTTCTCTTGAAAATAGTTGTCAGAGAAATGTTCAGGAAAACATTCAGAGTACAAAACTCAGTCCATAATATAATGGATGGTTCAAAATAATGAGTTAGTTTTAATGCTATTGAGCAGTTTTGATGCTTTAACAATCACAAAGCAAAAAACTGTGGAATTAATGTTTAAATAGCAGTAATTAAAGTTGGTAAGATGGAAACTGAAGCGTAAAAGAAAGCACAATACACAGTAAAGCACAATAAATATTGAATAGATATAAAAAACTGTGGTCTTAAGAATGAAAGGATTAGACACAGAATGGGGTTAAGTATCTGTCAAATCATTATGAAAAATGAGAACTTTTATCAAATGTCTTGTTCCTAAAGCCCAAGATGTACACTGCATATGAACCACTGGGAGAATTATGTTCTTATGAACCTTGAAATTTTGGGTAAGATGAGGCTGGATGTCAATTCATCCTTCTTCAGTCACAAACTGTGGAGCATGGTCCCCTGCCATGCCCACAAGAAGCCATAACTGTGGCTGTGGATTGAAACCTACTCCTTGTTTTACTAAGAAGAAACTCAGGGCAGTACATTTACTGGGGGAGGCAAACTAGACATACTCCTGGAATGTGGTGGTTTATTTATGGCTTTCAAAATTGCATGAAGACATTAAACATGGGTTTTCCTAAGGGTTCTTGTCAGAGAATATTTCGTGAAACTCCTCTCACATTTTCTTGAGTCACCCTTGTTTATGAAGATGTGCCTTTCAGAATTAAAATCTGATGTACAAATTAATCGCAAAATGTTTATTAAAAACTAGGCTTTGTTCTTATCAGTATGACTGACAGCTCCATCACTAATTTGAGCACAGACTTTCCAAAATAATTATTTTCTACACATTTTCAACTTTTTCCAAAAGTAATAGTAGCCTCCTTTGAGTAAAGAAACAAAAATTATTTCATTTTTATTCTTGTTTGCTGAAATTAAGAGCTTTTTCATAAAAAGGCCTTTTGAAAAGTCTAGTTCTCCACATAAAACCTTTAAATATGCTTGCTCATTAGCTACTTGAATAGCTTTCATGAACCCCATGAGACATCAGCTATATCTAAAGTCAGTCTGTAAAAATGTATGACGTGTTCAGTGACAAGGACCAACATCAAATGAGAACTGTGATAAAGGTCTCTTTTTTTCACCATGGTCTGAGATTTCCATTGTTATGTTGGGTTAAAGAAAATTTGGGGTTTTTTACAGCAGCTGAATTATGCTTCAAAGAATCTGTTTTAGCTTTTACAGCAAATTCTGATGTCATTTGTAAGCAAAGAACTTGGAACTAAATATGATCTATTAAGGTAATAGTAGAATTCAGAGTGGGTTATTTTAATTAGCCCTGATAGCCTGAATATTCGTCTTTAAGAGGGCAACCACTTGTGCAGATCTCAACTGATCTGTTTATGTTTGAGTTTAAGCATTCAGCCAGAGTCTGCAGTAGCAGGATCTGCAAAGGCTGAAGAATTAACGTAAAAGAAGACTTAAAAAGAATGAATTCATCATGAACATGTCCTCCTGCTGCAAGGTGGGTGACTGCCAATAATTAGAGACAAAAGATGGGAATCTGTGACTTTAAAATGGAGACCAAATATGGTTATTGTTAAATAAATAGAGGAGTGAGGTGATTTAATGGCTTTTTAATGATCCTAATGTTTTCAGTTTTAATGAGTCCTTTTATATCAACTTTAATCATGTTAAGAAACTGAAAAAATGTCTGCATTAGTTTGGTTTTCTGTTCAGTCCCCCACAAGTCATTATGCAGGGGTGGCTAACAGGAGTCAGCTTTCATAAGAGGAAGCCTAGACAATAACTGCTAAATTCATTTGGGGAAATGATACATTAGTTACCAATATAGCTTTTTTTTTTTCTATATCAAAAGAACCATTTTACTGCAGTGCAAGAATTCACTGCTATATACTCATTACTACTGTGAAATTGAATTAAATCTTTTCAGTATTATGTACATTTAATGTAAGATACTTTAAATATTAAAAGTGAGTATGAGTTGTTGAGTCTCTTAAAATTCACACATAAAATAATTTCAAGTCAGACAAGAATCTTTCAAAGTAGACCATCTACAGTAGTTCAGCAGGGTGTCTATCTTCTCTGCAGCTTTAGTAGTTGGCTCAAAGCCTGGTATCCCCTCTAGGGAAGTGCTGCTATGGCAGAGAGTGGAGTGCAGCCAGTGAGCTGGGGATACACAGGGACAGAAAGCAGGGAGGAGGAGCCAACCCCAAACTGTCCAAGCAAGTTTATTTTACCACATGCTCACACAGAGGCTGTTGCATTTAGTGGTGGCAGCTGAAGACACAAGTGCCCTCCCTCAGTATCCCCAGAACCCATGCTCTTTCTGCCAGCCATTCCACAATGGTGGCTCTCCATGGCTCAGCAGGAGATTATTGTTGGAAAATACTTTTAAATTCCTAATCCTATTAACTTTTCCATTATTTCCTGTATCTTTTCCCTGAGGCAAGAAGAAATTTCAATCCCAAAGAAATTTAACTTCTGGTCTCCAGTAAAGGAAACTCACACTTATAGTTGAGTCAAGCCAGTAACAAAATAAACTATTTCTTCCAAAAGCTCTATTCTGAATCTCTCACGTATTGAATCCTCACTTAAGGCAAGAGTATGCTTCAGTTAGGGCAGTAGCAACACATCAAAATATTACTGGGCTTCCAATTAAAACACTACAGAAATAATTGTCCACTATTAGTAGTAGTAGTATTGGTTGACTTTGACCTTCTTCACTCGACATATAATATAAACCAGACCTAAACCAAGTTTAAGTCACAATAGTAAGGAGCAAGAATCCAGTGGGGAAGAATTGGTAGGCAAAAAATCACTCACTGCATATCATGAGGTATTTCCAGATCCTGGAGTAATCTGTAAAACCATTATAAAGTTACCTAGGCCCAAGTATTTTCTTTCTAGGAGAAAAAGATAAGAGAGAGAGTAGATACCAGAATAGCTGTCCTAACCCCCTACCTATGGTTACCTATCAAACAGAGCAGGAAGTGAATTTCTATAATGCCAAAACAGATTTGAGGATACAAATGTTAAGCTCACTTCTTTTCTTTCTGTTGACTTCTGGGTTTGGATCCTTTAATATTTATGACTTCAAACTTTTCCAGCTGTGCTGGTACAGATCTCAAGTGTTCTCTTACTCAGGCCAAGGACTTTGGTTACACAACCTCAAGTATTGTGAATTGTCCAATAAAATAATGAATGAGACCTTTTGAGGGTTTTGTTATTGTTAGCAGCAGCAGTCTCAATCACTCCACGGATGCTCTTCTGTTAAGGAAATAATTGAGAAATTCTTGTCTAGTATATCATCGTGGAGTTTCATTCACTATGTATCATTCTCCTTATATGTGCATATTATATTTTTAAAAAGCCAGAAAAGAGTTTAGGTTGCTTCTACCTTGTATTCACTTACCAAAGCATTATCAACATCAGTTCAAAAGTTAACTAATACAGAAAATGTTAAGAAAAACATTTAAGCCAACTGACATTTACATACATACTTGGATACTTCAGAATTAATGTGTTTCTCTTTGGAGAATGTTCATGAGTATTACAACATATACACATTCATCCAGCTGTTAAAATTTCAAGTACAGCATATTAAACTCAGTATTCATTGCCTCTAACATAATACCCCTAAAAAATGCACTTCCAACTACATTTTGACCCCCACAAACAATTTTGGTGCAGTAATCAAAGCCTAATTTATTAATAGCAGGAAATAAATAACAACAGCTCCATATTAGAGCTATCAGTATTTCAGTGAAAAATCCTAGGCTTAGCTATAGAGAAATCAGTCTGAAAGTTGCCAGCTGGAGGGATCAGTGAACATGAACTGACAGCCCCATCAGCCTTTCTGGAAGGAAAGGGGGCCCCGGGATGAAAAGGACAGTCCTCAAATGTGTGGAACAGCCTTAGGAAGGACTGTGAGAAGCAAATCAATCAGACAGACTTAATGGGAATCCTGGTCTTAGCAGAAATACTGAAGGAGCAGGATGAGGAAGACGCAGCAGGGAAATTTTTTCAGTGGCTGTGTGGAGTGCCGGGACGAGGGCAGCCCCTTCTCTGTGCCGCCAGTACAGACCTGCAGGGTTCTCCCAGAACAGACCCCTCTGCACAGTGTGACTGCTGCCAGCCCTCTCCTCTTCACCTGAGCCATCACAAACACTAAAATCAAAACCAATTTTCTTACATTATTAAGATCCTTGAGGTAAGATGATTTGGCCCCCAATCAGTGTTTGGTTGAAAAGACACATCAAACATTTAATTTTGGATTTAGAACTGGTCATGAAATTACATTAAAAATTGGAGATAACAACCAACTTCAGGGACTAAGACAAAGTATTTTAACAGTTATGATTTTATTCCATTAATTGTCTTGGTAAATAATTGACTTCAATAATTTTTGAATTTCTCCATTTCAAGAGTTATCATTTCAAAGAATCTAAACATGTGAAAGTTCTTATGTGATTGCATGTTGAATTCTAAACTGCTAGTAGGTAAAAAGATAAAAAAAACCAAACAAGAAAACCAGCTAATATCCCACAAACACAGAACCCTCCAGCACAGCCTTACAAAATAGTTCACACATTTTATGAGCCAATGTATTTCAAATTAAATAAAGTGTAATTCTAAAGAAAAAAAAAATTATCTATATTGTCAATTTCTTGAAAATCTGTGAGATGTTAGCTAGCATTATTGTTAGCTTTTACTGACAGAAATCTCTGGAACCTATACACTTTCTATATATGTTATCCCAGATATGTCACCCCATTGTGAAAATCAGAAAGTATGACCTTTATAGTTCTATATTCACCCAAATATCTTCAGTGATTTAATGATATTCACCAAAATCTTTAGACACATGTTGTATTATTCAAGTAATACATACACCTTTTTTCTTTTTTGTAAGAAGGAAATGTAAATTCCATGTTCTTAAGATATATGTGTAACTATTCTTGTTCATCTAAGTGCAATCTCAGCAACCACAGCCAAATTAAAATAGACAATTTTCCATCTGCTTTTGATATAGTAATATCTCATTTTTGAGAATACAGAAAGCATAGGAAGCTAAAAGCTTATTTATGTGACTTAATTTTGAATATTTGAATACACTCTAAATCTCTGAAAGAAGGTAATAAACAATGGACAAATACCTCAATAAATGAAACTGCAGTGAAGAAACTGGTTCACGATAAAGTAAGAGGGGTCATTAAACACAGACCTGAGAAACAAATGCAGTCACTGACAACTCTGCAAGGGAGTTTCTCTAAGGTACTAAAAAGGTGCAGGCTTGTTTTAGCTCTAATTTCCGGATGCATCATCATCTTTTGTACAAGTTCATGAAATCCCAAATCAGCTTTCTTCTTGAAACTGTTTCCTACCAAGACAAATAGTGACAGGTAAAAAGAAAAACCTAAAGGTGAGTGGTACTTTGATTTAATGTATAATTACATAGGTCTGCTATCTACACGTGCTGAAAGTAGGTATCAGCCGATATAATGACATCGTCAAATGTAAAGAGTCAGGTAATGCTCTCATTGAACTACTGAACCCAATTCAGTCATGTACCCAGACACATTAGCACTTCTCCTACAGTGGTTTCTTCTCTATTTGCATGTCATTACACTGTTTAGTTGCATATTCTGCTTCAACATTTATTACTTTACACAATTTCTTTAACCCAAACCACTTGGTTAAATGCTATTTTACAGACACATACTGCAGGATCTATACTGGAAAAAAATACATCATCGTGTCATTCCCAGAGATTCAACCCACCAAATCTGTTTTGGAAACAGTCTCAGTTAGGAGTCCAAAATTTGCATTCTGTATTTACTAGCATTTACTTAAAATATATTGCTCTGCAAGAAATCCTGGCTGTAAGCTCCTTCAGATGAAGCATTCCTGAGAAGGAATCCCAAATGGATACCTGCCGACTTCGGGTGGGGGAAGCCATGCAGACAATCAATGTGATTGACAGAGCAAGCTTCGTTTATTAGCAATACAGAAGCACTTATATAGTATTGAGTGTACATGCTTATCAGTTCTTTAATTAGTTTAAACTTACAAAAGCCCATTCTTACTTCTACATAATTGGGTTAGATAAAAGACTACATTTGGCAAGCTTTATGTTTTGTCTTGAGAGATCAAAGTTTTTCCTCCCTTCTCATGGTCAGTGCTGACCATCTTTATCAGAACAGCACTGTACCTCCTAAAAACTCCCTTTTTGTTCCCAGGCCTGTTTCTCATGCAGGCACTTTCTCATGGAGGTTTTTTTCTCATCCAGGCCTTTGCTTGCAGGCCTTTGCCTGCACAGCTCTTCTATTGATCTGGTTTTATCAATAATCCATGTCCCTGATCCTCTAACCATTCTCCAACAGATACCAAGCGAAATTCCATTTTATTTCATTATTCATTTGTACCTAACACTGACACAGTAAGCACAGGAGTGGTTGAATGAAAGTGGGCACACGTTTAGTAGCCACGGAAGTGAGCTTGGTAGGCTCAGATGGGAGGATGTGGGGATAATTTGATGTATTCTTACAGATGGGGTCTAAATACCTTTAAGTATCTAAATATCTGTGAATAACTAGAAAGAAAACAGTTAAATGCAAACACAACTGTTCTCACAAGGACAGTGGTGTGCTCAGCTTTAGTTTCCTACACCAGGACAGAAACCAGGCAGTTACAGGTACAGCAGGTTTTCCAGTATCCCATTTCAGCACTAGGCCATTGCAATACCATTGACCTCCTCTCTGCACACAGAAAGATAAAACAAGTCTTTAAAATGATTTTACTAATGGACCAAGGTCTCAAAATCTGTGAAATACAATCACCTCATCAATCATTCACAGTCATTATTCTTTATATCTTCTATAAAAGGAAATGAAACAGTAGATTACCAAACTATATATCCATCCCTCCCCTTTTCTGCCTAGTACAGCATTAACAGGCCCTAACAAATGGCACACCAGAATCTCCAGAACCAGTGACACAAGTGCAGTGATAAGCCACATAAAATATTCATAACTGGAACTTTAGATATAGGCAGATGCACAACAGGAGCACACAAGCTTTGTCAGGAATCATTGAGAGATTGAAAGCATACTTAAAGGATTTATTAAAGCAATCAGAAGAAGCCTCTACTCAGTCACCATGATTGCAAGGAGTTTATGGCCATGTATTTAATCTCCCTGCTCTGTAACAGATAAGTTATGCTTTCTTGTGATTTGTGCACAAAGAATTTTTTCACTCTTTTCTAGCACTATAAAGATCAGAAGTACCATTTCTGCCTTGCTAAGCGAAGCATTAATAGGAATGCCACCAGCAAGATGGAACACGTAATAAATATGAAGGTTTAACATTATAAAGATTTATATTATACAGAATATAGTCTAGATTATGAGATAACATTATTACCTTTTGTTATACGAAGTTATAGGAAAAAATCATTTGATGACAGGGATTTCTTTTTTCCAGCATTATATTCAGGGACATCAGGGTTCAACAAAAAATGGTGAGAATGTACCAATCTTAAACAGTTGTCTTAATAGCAATTAACCAAAGAGAACACCAGAAGTTGGTAATACACATCAGTTCACACACCTTTTGCAGGGAAGTGCATTAAAAAAGATTTTTTTAGTTCATAAAAAATAACTTTGTTACTCAGGTCAGCTAGCAGGAGAACTTACTTGTCCTGGGTTGCAGTGTATTCTATTACCATCCTCAGGAGCCGTTGAAACCAGGTGGGGCAGTGTTTCCTTGCCTCCTCCCCCCAGACTATCTTTCTGTTAATTGCCCATCATTGTCCTGCCACCTGACTCAGAGATAACTCCCTCCGGACTATTCTCCTGTTAATGAGCCTAATCAACACTTGGCCTCATGACTCGTTACCCCATTGTGAGATGCTCCGCCCAGAGGGAGGAACCAAGCATCCCATCGTGGATATAATCTGAGGCTGAACACCAGAGACACCGGCTTCCCACTGGATTTCCAGAGGACAGGAGCTACACAGCCACCATTGGACTTCCTGAGGAAGAGCAGACTGTTTTACTACAGGATCATCGCTTCAGAGGACTGCAGCCACCATTCTACCAGACTGCTACCACCACCCTGCCTAACAGGGTGTCAGGTTGTACCTTGACTCTGTCAGTTTGACAGTGTTTTCTTTTACCTTTTTTTTTCCCTTTTCTTTAATTTCCATTACATTGTTATTCTGACTTAGTGCCTCCCACTGGTTTGTTTTCAAACTAGTACATAATTTGGCGCCCAATGTGGGGCTTGCTCTGAGAAAAAGTCAGAATTACAATTTTGTATAAACAGAAATCTATTCACCATGGTGCTCAGCTGGTCTGCATGGGTACTGTATCTTGCTCTCTATATTTTTCCTCACATGGGGAACTACCTGCCTGTTGTATTACTCCTGTTAAAACCAGGGAATGGTATGAGAATTGCTTTATTGGTTTATTATGTCTATAGCATAATAACCTGTGAGGCGATGAATACCATTCGGAATATATACTCAATTTTGTTTGGCTGTCCTAGTCTGGGCTCCTATGTCTGGGACCTCTTCAACAATCACAGCCAGCCCCTGGTGGGAGGAGTAGAGAGTGGTTTCTTCCAGCCTTTCAGGCCAGGCACAGCAGTTTTTGAAAAAATTGAGTTCCCTCTGGATGTTAAGGATGGTATAATCTTCTTGTCAGTTCTCTTCTCTTTTTTCTCTATGGCCTGCATTGTGTACACCATGCTTAGAAACAAAACACTACTTAGTGTGGTGCAACGTCTGCTTGAGGAGGAGGTAAAAAGGAACCAAGAGCAAAGCAACCGCATCTATTTCCACGCAGACCATCACAGAGGAGAAAGGAACCAAGAGCAAAGCAACCGCATCCATTTCCACGCAGACCGTCACAGAGGAGAAAGGAACCAAGAGCAAAGCAACCGCATCCATCTCTACGCAGACCGACACAGAGGAGAAAGGAACCAAACAAAAAGCAACAGTGTCCATCTCTACACAGACTGTCACAGAGGAGAAAGGAACCAAATGTAAAACAACAGCGTCCATGTCTACACAGACTGACTCAGAGGAGAAAGGAACCAAAAGCACTGTCAGCGTCCCCATGCAAACCATCACTGAACCAGAACAGCCTAAACCGATTGCAGTTGCCCCCGTGCAGAAGAAGAAATCAAAAAGCAAATCAGTCCGCATAGTGACTGACGAGGATGCAGCAGGACCTTCGCACCCAGCAGAAGAGGCAGAGCCAGAGATCATCACTCGGTCGCTATCCCTGGGTGAGCTGCGAGACCTGCGGAGGGAATTCACCCACCAGACGAACGAGTCTATCCTGACCTGGCTGCTCCGCATCTGGGACGCTGCAGCCAATGACACCATTCTGGATGGAAGTGAGGCCAGGCAACTGGGATCTCTGTCCCGGGATGTGGTCATTGACCAGGGGATCGGGAGAACCCAAGAAACCCTCAGCCTCTGGCGGCGACTGCTGACAAGTGTAAGGGACAGGTACCTTTGTAAAGAAGACCTCCAGGTGCACCAAGGAAAATGGAGCACAATGGAACAAGGTATCCGGTGCCTGAGGGAATTGGCTGTGCTGGAGATCATTTTCTCAGAAGATGAGAGATTTCCTAAGAGCCCAGATGGTGTCCAGTGCACATCACAGATGTGGTTGAGGTTCGCACGCCTTGGACCAGAGCTATACTCCCGTTACCTGGCAACGCTGCAATGGAGGGAAGGCGAGGACAGGGTGGGCGTCTTGGTGAACAAACTGAGGATTTACGAGGACACCGTCACAGCCCCGTTTCGCACCCACGTCTCATCCGTGGAAACAAGTCTTTCGGCTGAGCAAGTCCGGAGCTTGATTGAAGAAGGCCATCAGAAATTGAAAAAGGAACTTAAGGAAGAGATTTACCAGATCTCACCAGAACCAACAAGAGTCTCTGCCATTAGGAGCCGGCGACCCCCAACCAGGGAGAGAAGATACACCCCACGAGGTAACCTCTGGTTTTTCCTTCAGGAACAGGGAGAAGACATGAGTAAGTGGCATGGAAAACCCACCTCCTCCTTAGCAGCTCGGGTACGTGAACTAAAAAGAGGGACAACTACCACAAGAAGCGCATCTAGAGTCAACATTGCTCCAGTCTCCCGCACACAGAACTCCAGACGGTACCAGAATGATAATATGACCGATCCTCTTGAAGGGACCTCAGGAACGTATTCACCGGAAGGGAGCAACATGCAACATGACCAGGAATAGAGGGGCCCTGCCTCTAGCCAGGTAGAGGAAAGGGAGAATCGGGTCTTTTGGACTGTGTGGGTCCGATGGCCTGGCACATCTGACCCACAAAAATACACGGCTTTGGTTGACACTGGCGCTCAATGTACTCTGATGCCATCAAGGTATGTGGGAGCAGAACCCATTTCTATTTCTGGGGTGACAGGAGGATCCCAGCAGCTGACTGTACTGGAAGCTGAAGTGAGTTTAACTGGGAACGAGTGGCAGAAACACCCCATCGTGACTGGCCTGGAGGCCCCGTGCATTCTCGGCATAGACTATCTCAGAAATGGATATTTCAAGGACCCAAAAGGACATCGTTGGGCTTTTGGGATAGCTGCTGTGGAGACAGAAGATATCAGACAACTGAGTACATTGCCTGGCCTCTCAGATGACCCCTCTGCCGTGGGACTGCTAAGAGTTGCAGAACAACAGGTGCCAATCGCCACAGCAACAGTGCACCGCCGGCAATACCGCACCGACAGAGACTCTGTGGTTCCCATCCATGAGATGATTCGCAAACTGGAGAGCCAAGGGGTGGTCAGCAAGGCCCATTCACCTTTCAACAGCCCTATATGGCCAGTGCGTAAGTCCAGTGGAGAATGGAGGCTGACGGTGGACTACCGTGGCCTGAATGAGGTCACGCCACCATTGAGCGCCGCTGTGCCGGACATGTTGGAACTTCAGTACGAGCTGGAGTCCAAAGCAGCGAAGTGGTACGCCACTATTGACATTGCCAATGCCTTCTTCTCCATTCCTTTGGCAGCAGAATGCAGGCCCCAGTTTGCTTTTACCTGGAAGGGTGTGCAATACACCTGGAACCGACTGCCCCAGGGGTGGAAGCACAGTCCCACCATTTGCCACGGACTGATCCAGACTGCATTGGAAAAGGGTGAGGCTCCAGAACATCTGCAATACATCGATGACATCATCGTGTGGGGAAACACAGCAAAGGAAGTGTTTGAGAAAGGAGAGAAAATCATCCAGATTCTCCTGGAAGCTGGCTTTGCCATCAAAAGGAGCAAAGTCAAGGGACCTGCCCAAGAGATCCAGTTCCTGGGAGTAAAGTGGCAAGATGGACGACGTCAGATTCCCACCGAGGTCATCAATAAGATCACTGCGATGTCTCCACCGACCAGCAAGAAGGAAACACAAGCTTTCCTAGGCGCCATAGGTTTCTGGAGGATGCACATTCCCGAGTACAGCCAGATCGTGAGCCCTCTCTACCTGGTTACCCGCAAGAAGAATGATTTCCACTGGGGCCCCGAACAGCAGCAAGCCTTTGCCCAGATCAAGCAGGAAATCGCTCATGCGGTAGCCCTTGGCCCAGTCAGGACAGGACCAGAGGTGAAGAATGTGCTCTACTCTGCAGCCGGGAACAATGGTCTGTCCTGGAGCCTCTGGCAGAAGGTGCCTGGTGAGACTCGTGGCCGACCACTGGGATTTTGGAGCCGAAGCTACAGAGGGTCTGAGGCCAACTACACTCCCACAGAGAAGGAAATCTTGGCAGCCTATGAAGGAGTCCAGGCTGCCTCAGAGGTAATTGGCACTGAAGCACAGTTGCTTCTGGCACCCCGACTACTGGTGCTGGGGTGGATGTTCAAGGGAAAGGTTCCTTCCACGCATCATGCCACCGACACCACATGGAGCAAGTGGATCGCCCTCATCACACAGCGTGCCCGTATTGGAAACCCGAATCGCCCTGGGATTCTAGAAATTATAACAAACTGGCCTGAAGGTGAGACTTTTGGATTATCCTCTGAAGAAGAGGAAGAGCAAGTGACTCGTGCTGAGGAAGCCCCACCATATAATGAGCTACCGGAGACTGAAAGACGTTATGCCCTCTTCACTGATGGTTCCTGCCGAATTGTAGGCGCTAATCGAAAGTGGAAAGCTGCAGTATGGAGCCCCACACGACGAGTTGCACAAGCTACCGAGGGACAAGGTGGATCGAGTCAGGTTGCAGAGCTTAAAGCCGTCCAGCTGGCCTTGGATATTGCTGAACGAGAGAAGTGGCCGAGGCTCTATCTCTACACCGACTCATGGATGGTAGCCAATGCTCTGTGGGGATGGCTGGATCGCTGGAGAAAGGCCAACTGGCAGCGCAGAGGGAAACCCATCTGGGCTGCTGAGATTTGGCAGGACATTGCCGCCCGAGTAGAGAAGCTGACCGTGAAGGTTCGACACGTGGATGCGCACGTACCCAAGAGTCGGGCTAATGAAGAGCATCGCAACAACGAGCAGGTGGACCGAGCTGCCAAGGTGAAAGTATCACAGGTGGATCTGGACTGGCAGCACAAGGGAGAATTATTCCTAGCTCGTTGGGCCCATGATGCCTCTGGTCATCAGGGGAGAGATGCAACATACCGATGGGCCCGTGACCGAGGGGTGGACCTTTCCATGGACAGCATCTCACAGGTCATCCACAGTTGTGAGACCTGTGCTGCAATCAAACAGGCCAAGCGGGTGAAGCCTCTGTGGTATGGTGGACGATGGTCAAAGTACAGGTATGGTGAAGCCTGGCAAGTTGACTACATCACCATTCCCCAAACCCGCCAAGGCAAGCACTACGTGTTGACCATGGTTGAAGCAACCACTGGATGGCTGGAGACCTACCCTGTGCCTCATGCTACAGCCCGGAACACCATCCTGGGCCTGGAAAAGCAAGTCCTGTGGAGACATGGCACCCCTGATAGGATCGAATCAGACAACGGGACTCACTTTAAGAATAGCCTCATCAACACCTGGGCCAGAGAACACGGTATCGAATGGATATATCATATTCCTTATCATGCACCAGCTGCTGGAAAAGTTGAACGCTGCAATGGACTACTTAAAACTACCCTAAAGGCACTTGGTGGGGGGACCTTCAAAAATTGGGAAGTGAACTTAGCAAAGGCCACCTGGATGGTCAATACCCGAGGGTCCATCAATCGAGCTGGTCCTGCCGAGTCTGAACCCTTGCACACAGTGGATGGAGATAGAGTCCCTGTGGTACACCTGAGAGGTATTTTAGGAAAGACTGTTTGGATTAATCCCACCTCAGGCAAAGACAAACCCATCCGTGGGATTGTCTTTGCTCAAGGACCTGGTTGCACTTGGTGGGTAATGCAGAAAGATGGGGAAACCCGTTGTGTACCACAAGGAGACCTAATCTTAGGTGAGAACGGTGTGTAGGTTTCACTGTGTATATATATATATATATATGTATGTGTGTTTTAGAGTTTAAGAAGGTATTGGTTTGGGATAATGTAGATGGTAATAGAATAAGGGGTGGATAATGTCCTGGGTTGCAGTGTATTCTATTACCATCCTCAGGAGCCGTTGAAACCAGGTGGGGCAGTGTTTCCTTGCCTCCTCCCCCCAGACTATCTTTCTGTTAATTGCCCATCATTGTCCTGCCACCTGACTCAGAGATAACTCCCTCCGGACTATTCTCCTGTTAATGAGCCTAATCAACACTTGGCCTCATGACTCGTTAC
This sequence comes from Corvus kubaryi, assembly GCF_017639235.1. Classification (NCBI taxonomy): domain Eukaryota; kingdom Metazoa; phylum Chordata; class Aves; order Passeriformes; family Corvidae; genus Corvus; species Corvus kubaryi. Next base: position 3,220,033 of record NW_024581083.1, read on the forward strand.
CCCATTGTGAGATGCTCCGCCCAGAGGGAGGAACCAAGCATCCCATCGTGGATATAATCTGAGGCTGAACACCAGAGACACCGGCTTCCCACTGGATTTCCAGAGGACAGGAGCTACACAGCCACCATTGGACTTCCTGAGGAAGAGCAGACTGTTTTACTACAGGATCACCGCTTCAGAGGACTGCAGCCACCATTCTACCAGACTGCTACCACCACCCTGCCTAACAGGGTGTCAGGTTGTACCTTGACTCTGTCGGTTTGACAGTGTTTTCTTTTACCTTTTTTTTCCCCTTTTCTTTAATTTCCATTAAATTGTTATTCTGACTTAGTGCCTCCCACTGGTTTGTTTTCAAACTAGTACATTACTGAAGGGAGAGAAAAAGCAACTGCTAATTGAAACAAAAGAACAGAAGCAGGCGACTATACCAAAACTTGGATGTATACATATACAGAGAACTTAACACCTGTGTATATAAACCCTTGCATTATCTCTACAAGATGGTTGACTATATGCTCATTTGACACTGGCCATTACAAGCACTGGAGAGCTGAGCTTGTTAACATAACCAAAAAATGGAAGGATACACTTTTTTCTCTCATTTTGACTTACTGCCTACAGCTTCTTGTAGTTTGCATTGACCTTTCCTGAAGGAAGCCTTAGAAACATCAGCTGTGCTCTGGAGCTATTCAAAATATTTCACATGCAGAACAGAGCTGACAGACCTTGGCTTCCCCGCTGAGTTTGCAAGAACTATTGAAAAACTCGTCCTTATTTTGGATCATTTTTCTCTTCAACAAAATCAGTGTGCACATAAGCAGCTTTGAAGAGCTTTATGATAGAGGAAAAAAAAAGCATTCCTTCATCTTAAAGGTGAAACTACACGGAATGTAGGATTTGTTACAAGAACTATACTGTTATCATCCTATGCTTCTTTTTTTCTTAATCTGGCAGAGGCTCTGTTTCCCATTTTCAGTAGATGTCATTAACAAAAATTTCCTTCATTTTTATTTAGAAACGTGCACATGAGTCTTGCATGCTTAACATAAAAGAAGGGACCTCCTCAGCTGTGGAAAGACTCTTCAGTAGATCCTCAAAGATGCTGATGTTTTTATCCACTGTTTTTGTCCAGAACAAGGGCACAAAAAATAAATTTAAATGCTTAAACACAGTCAGGGGACTTTTCCTTCATCTCACACTCTTCATCCCAATTTAATTTTAATCTAATCAGATCACATGAGTTGCTTATAGCGAATTTAGAACTTGTCTTTCACTCTCACTCTTTGCTACACCTTTGTTTTAACTCAAAGGAAGCAAGGTCTGGTGGCCTGATCAAAGGAGGGTGTCACATACTTGCTGAATTGGACACTTATCCAAAATCAGTTCTTACACGAAACAATGAAGATTTTACATTAGCTGTAAACCCTTCCATATAGAGTAATTCCAAATATTTTACTACAAATACTCTATACTAGCTCTAAGTGCAGTAACAAGTCTGAAATTTCCCCCGGTATTTAATATCATAAGAAGATCAAAGCAACTCTTCTAAAAAACTTGAAGAACATAACCATTACCTTTGTTCTACTGCCCTTACATTCATGGTTCTTTATTCACAGACTGCTAAATAAACTTAGACTGCTAAAATATTTTGTAATGTAGCATTTTTTCTTCCCTGACAGACCATTAGAAGTAAGAACTCAATGTGACCTCTTTCTTTCTCTGCTGACCCTGAGACTTCACAGTGTGTTCAATACATGTTATGTACATGAGTGCGACATATGCATAACCATTTCCTAGTCAGAAACAAAACCATCTTTCTCCTACATACTTCCATTCTCTCTATAACAGAAAAGTTTCTAAGAAATTCCAAGATCTTCACGATCAAGACATCATTTACTTTACATTCTGCTCCGACAGAAACAGAATGCACAGTGCACAAAGGGGAAAATGAAGACATGAAATGGTGTTTTGGGAAAGCTTACCATTTTATTACTGCTATACAAATATCCCTGGGTTCTAATCATGCAGTGCAGATCTGTTGTTTTAGTTTGTCTGGAACTCAAAACCTCTAATTTTGTTCTAAACTTTCAAACTGAATTAAAAAATTGCAAAGAGCAAGTCAGACACAGCCCAAAAATTTCACAGCTTCACTCCTCAAAGTAAATATTAATCAAGGTTTGCAAAATTTGTTGTGTATGAAAACATACGTAGCTGTTCTTCAGAGTTCTTGCACTAACAAAATCCACTTTCACCTACCAATCTTTCAACAGCAGATATACACGTGAAACCCCACTCACTTTTAGCTAATGTCTAATGAATCCATAAATGTCCATCACCCAGTGAACTTAGAAACTTTGTAAGGAAGTTGTAGGGGTTAAACTGTCTTAGAGAATATTTTACAGGTTCAGAAAAACCTCAACCTCTTTTATGTTTTAACTGTAGCCAGTATTAAAAGGTTTTATTTCAAATCAGAACTCCATATCTAACAGAGAAATTGTTATATGAAGACAAATTTTCATGTTAAATGAATAATAAATTATAGGTTATATGTCTCTTTGATTTTAGAGGATGCATAATTTACAACAATAAATAATTAACATATCAAAGGATTCTAATTTAACTGATGCCTTCAGCATCAGCACAGCCAAAGTACAAAACATTCTGTTTGGTGCTTATAATCCATATTTGTGGTGGAGATGAGTAGCTATAGTAGTTATTATGTTTTCCAATACGTAATTCTTGCTAATCACTTAAAAGTATTAATAAATATCAGAAAGTTCAACTTCTGACATATGATCTGTAAGCATACTGCATCAGAGGGAAAAAGGCAAGCATAACAAGCAGTATGCTGTTACAAACAACATTTCAGCCAGAAATACTTAATGCAAGCTTTATTTTAAAGTAGTGTTAAGTTTTTCATTGCGTGCTTTTAAAGACAGCTTATAGATGTAGAAAAAAGTAATCATCACAGAAAATAGCTCATCTCTAGATAAAAGAAAAGCAGTACTACTTCACTTCAGAAAATAGGTGTTAAATTTATTTTTGGTACTTGTGTTCTTTAATTAGGATAACATCGATGCATTCACCAAAATTCTGCATAACAGACAAGTTCAAGAATGATGTAAAAGCACATTTTTCTCACTATTCCATAACGAACAGGTAATTCTAGCAATGTGCAGGCAAGTAATTCCAGACACTCAAGTAATGCTGCTCCAAAATGGGTGATACAGACATTTCTGGAGAGGAAGCCAGGCAGGATCAGAGCTGGGCACCAGTGACTGCTGAGATAAACCTCTGCAAAACCCACACCTCAGAGCTTCCCAAGGAAAGCCCAGGACAGCCCTGCCTGGAAAGCACCACACCAGCTATAGAGCAAGGCCTGAGCCCACATCATCCCTGGAACAGTGTGGACTGAAGAAACACCTGGGCCTTCCAGAATAGCTCCACCCTTGTCAGTGAGAGCATCCATGGCTTCACTTGAAAAAAAATGTTTTGTCCTCGAAGAGCACAATCAGGTCATCATCCTGCAACTGGACAGTTGTGGCTGCAGATTATGGTTACAGAGAGGGTTGTTTTTAGCAGGCTGAGCCTATTGCCAGGTTTATAACCAAACCCAACGATAAACCAGTAGCTTATAGATTTGGTGGAGATGTAATGAAACTCTCATGGTTTGCCTCCTTTGAGAAGGCACAGGGGCCGTCTCCCTGAGCTGGGATCCATCCTTGGGGGAAGCCTATGCCATCACTCCCTCCTCATTCCCCACCTGCTCCTGCGGAATGACAGTGACTCAGACACACCACAGCTCTGCCCACTTCTCACCCACCTCTCCAGACCCTGCTATTTAAAGAGGTCACCTGCCCAGCAGTGTGAGCTATGCGTGGGACAGAGCCTGCAGCCCAAAGCAGCCTCCTGCCCCTTCTGCTTTATAACCTCTCAGTGCAGACTTGAGAACTTCTCCACCAACATCCATCAAGAGCCAAGGAAACTACATTCCTCATCATATACAGACAAAAGTGTGCCTGAATAGAGTTCTGCATTTCTCAAAGTCCTAGATATTGAATATCAGCCTCTGTGAGGTCACAGGAAGAATAAAAATTGTGCAAAGGATTGTAAAGAAAAATCTACAGTTGTATATATTTAATATGTATGTGCATGCATGCACAAATTGTAAAAATTATTTGCATTGGAATTCAGAAGGCTGTCTTAATAAAAGCATTTGATTCTTCTTCTTAGAGTAAGTGTTGCGGTGGGAATGAAAAGTGCTGGTCAGCTGCAAATGGCAGTCAAGCACCTGACTTTGGGCTGAGAAAAGAGAAATCAAACAAGTGTGCAACTAGAAAAAGCAGATATAATTTTCATGCCCAGAAAAATACATAAAAAGTTCTATGTTGATGCCAATGGAGAAAAGGCTTCATGAAAAGTGTTTGCATGGAGAGACCCTTAATTACAGCCATGATAAGGAAAGCATCTCTGCAGTCCAGTTGTAGCAACATGAAGCCTTATGAAATACAGCTTTAAGAAGGAAAGTTAAAAGCCTGAGGTCTAACAAAAATTAGTAGCTATTTATGTTTATTTTCTAACACACAAGGTTTCTCAACACCATGATTGCAGACTACCCAGAGAGCAGTGTTAAAATATCTCAAACTGGCTTCAGAATTATAACTTGTTTACTCCTTTAAGCACACATTACTCCTGACTTTACTACATATGTCTAAAAAGACAAAAAGTTAGCACCATTATAGCAGGGCCAACACTTCTCACCTTAATGAGTCAATTCCTATGCAAATATTTCAATAAATAAAAATCCCAGTGTGGTCATTCTTGCAGTTACCTACACCTGTGGGGAGAGATAAAATAGAATTGGGTTGTGGGCTGTGGGACGTGCCTGCAGAAGCACATGGTGGCACAAAGAAGCACGTGGCAGCACAAAGGAGCACATGGCAGCACAAAGGAGCATGTGGCAGCACAAATGAGCAAATGGCAGCACAAAGGAGCATGTGGCAGCACAAAGCAGCACATGGCAGCACAGAGAAGCACACAGCAGCACAGAGAAGCACATGGCAGCACAGAGAAGCGCGTGGCAGCACAAAGCAGCACATGAAAGCACGAAGGAGCACATGGCAAGGACAAAGGAGCACATGGCAGGACAAAGGAGCACATGGCAGGACAAAGGAGCTCCTCCACCGGACCCTGGCGGGAGGAGGTGTCACACGGCAGATCCCCTACAGAGAGGAGCCTGCTGGGAGCTGACAGACGGGTGAGCAGCGCGTGATCACCCCATAGAAGGACATTCAGAAAGTGTGTTGCTGATGTGGCAACACGGGATAGGTCACGTAGTGAGAATTACCATATAAGGAAATACTGTGCCTTGGAAAAGTGTATAAAACCAGCTCATTTCTTTAAATAAACTATTCAGATTCCCTGCCGGTCTGGGTCTGTGCCTCAATCCCCGACATACACCTGCCTATTTGATTCCTATTTAAGAATAGGGGGTCATTAAGCACCTTGTATAACCACATGTATACACTAATTACGCATTTACCTTATTGCAGGTCTAATGACTGAGCAGCACGTGGGTGACAGGTTCAGGCAGCAACACAATTTGGCCTTGTAGTACAAAGGATTAATCAGAACATAAACAGCACTCAGGTCCTGACAGGAGTCCTGAGAAGTCTGAAAACACATTCTAAGTGTGTTTTCACCAGCATTCAGAGTAAGCTGAAGAGCAGTGTGTGTCTATGGACCACGCCACAATGCAGACATGAGAACATCACACATTGTTGAATAACGTGTTGTTTGTTTGGGTGTTTTTAATGACCTGTGATTTGGTACAATTCTCTTTGTCTGAATGGAATGAGTTTTCATGCCCAAGATCTCAGTAGCTGAGTGAACCTGCATGATGGGGTCTCCTCCCCCTGCCATGTGATCCTGGGAGAGGGGCCCTGAGGGGAGGCACAGGGTTTCCCCAGCCCCTGGTCAGCCTCACTCCCCATTGGTTGTTTTGTGTTCCCCTGCATGGGCAAGGACCCTCGGGTCCTGTGACTGCAGCAGCTCCTTGGCAGAGCCCCGACCATGCAGCTGGGGAAATAAACATCTCTGAAACATCTACCAAGAATTGGTCCATATGTATTTCTTTCCACGGGCCTCATTGTTTGATACATGTGTTGCAGTATCCCCACTGTAACAAATGGTGGATAATGCGGGCAAGACACCGATCCCTAAGGACAGCGATTGATTTGTGAGTAAACTTGGGATTTCTCTTCTTGTTTTCGTTTTGCTGTTCCATCTCTAAACTATGGAGGAAACATGGAAAGACTCTTGGCTCTCAGAGACGCATATGGACATTTATCTTAAACTTGAAAAGATTCTTGAACAACGATTTGTAAATTTTAGCTTAATTCAAGCTGAAAAGGAACTGAAACATTGCCTTTCATGGTTGTTTAAGAACTTTTTCTATGTTTCTTGGGATTTAATACTTACCAAAGACTTTTGGAACACCGTTTGGACACAGTTAATTTCTGAGTAAAAATGTATGCCAATGGAAGAATATTTTCGTGAATATTATTTAATAACTGAGCCTGTTGAGCAATGTCAGCTGTGTCTTGGCGAAAGGAAGCCTGCCTCAGGGACCGTGTGACCGCGGCCACATGCAATGAGCGCTCTCCAAGCAGCAGCGAGGTAGTTCCCGCATGGGCAGAGCGATGCAAGCTGCAGTGTCGGCAGCGGAGCGAGGCGCGGCGGGAGCGGCACGACCTGGCGGTGCCCGCCCGGCCCCATGCAGTGCATGGTGGAGCGAGCCCCATGAGAGGAGTGGCGCGCGGCCGGTGGCGATGGCGGTGGAGCGGGGCCACGCCCAGCCAAAACGCACACTGGAGCAGGGCGCGGGGGGGTTGTCACTCGGAGGCCCGGCCGAGACGTGGCGCGGCCCCAGGCAGCGGCAGCACAGCTGCAACCAGAGGAGGGGGCGGCGTACGGGGAGCTGAGTGGCACGGCCTGGCCCGGTCCATGTGGCCCCAAATGTGACCCCGGGAAGAGCGCGCAGGCACGAGCAGCCCTGGCAGCCCTGGCAGCTCCGACACGGGAGCGAGGGAAAGTGAAAGCAAAAACGCAGCGAGACAGAAAACAGCAGCCACTAGGAAAAAATCACCGTAGCTAAGGTTTTAGGAATAGTAAAATGGTATAATGTTAAACAAAATTATGGTTTTATAACAAGATGTGGCAACCAAGAAGACATATTCGTCCATAGAACTGCCATTAAAAGGAATAACCCTAAAAATTACCTGCAAAGTGTAGGAGATGGGGAAGTTGTACAATTAGATATAGTGCAAGGAAAGAAGGGTTTACAAGCAGCAAATGTTACTGAGCCTGGAGGTATTCCAGTCAAAGGCAGCCGTTATGCACAAAATTATAAACAATATCCATCCCAGCAACTTCCCTACCCACAGCCTACTTTCCCCTTTTACCCTATACCCAATATGAACCCTTTCCTAATTTTACCCCACCCCCAATTTATCCCTAATCCATTTTACACCCCATGGTTTCCCTCACAAAACCATGCCTTTACCAATTGTTTCCCCAAAAATCCCTTTCCAATGCCGAGTAGGGGATGAAGAGGGGGAGGGAAGAAATTAACTATTTTGTTTAGCGTTCCAACAGGTACATATGGAAGAAACCCTCTCCTGCCTCAATTTCCCCACAAAGCATGCCCAGAGAGTCCTTTCTCCCTTCTGTCAGCTTTAAGATGCTCCAGAGAAAAAATCCATTTGGACATTTAAAGAGGGTGGCTTGTTTTGTTTTGAAACTGTCCTTGTTATCTCATGTTTATCCAGTTGTTTTCAATGTTAAGTTTTAAATCTCATTTTGTTAAAAATAAACGGGTGAAATGCTGGGGCCCTCCCCCTGCCATGTGGTCCTGGGAGAGGGGCCCTGGGGGGGAGACACGGGGTTTCCCTGCTCCCTGGTCAGCCTCGTTCCCCATTGGTTGGTTTGTGTTCCCCTGCGTGGGCAGAAGGACCCTCGGGTCCTGTGATTGTAACAGTTCCTCGGCAGAGCCCCGGCCATGCGGGTGGAGAAATAAACATCTCTCTGAAACATCGATCAAGAATCGGTCCATATATATTTCTTTCCACGGGCCTCGCTGTCTGATACACATTGCAGTATCCCCACCGTAGCACCTGCAGGGCTATTTCAGTGAGTTTCCCTCGCTAGAATGACAGCTCAGAGCACTCAGCTTGCCCTTTATCTTTGAAGATTCTTATTTGTCTACTGTTTCACAGCAAGCAGTTCTGATGAATAGTGCAATTAACCTTTCCATTATTAAAACAATTAATTGCAAAAATTAAAGACATGACAAGGGCTAAATACTAATGCATAAATTATCATGTTCAGGAATTGTAATTATTAATCTATGTACACTAATTGTGAAATAAACAAAGAGGACAAATTGTAATCAGAAGTCAGTGCTGGAATTGATGGTCATTTGTTTTTCCTGTAAAAAGAGAAATGCACCATTTTGCTCTTGACATACAAAATTAATCATACCAAGCCTTAAACTAGATTATTTTTTTCTCTTGTGAATGATGTAGGATCCAAAAATATCTAAAGTTTAGTTTTGTTTCTACAGCAATGTAAGTTTACATCAAAGAAATTTACATTTCACTGTACAAATATCTGCCTAAACTACTCCTGCAATGAATCTCCACTACATTTTCACTTCATGTAGCTAGAATTCGACTAGGTATTGTAGAATTCTTGTAACAATGTAATATTACAAAGTTGCAAGATACAATATTAAAAAAACCCCGCTGATCAGACACATGGCCATAAACCGTTGATGATTAACATCAACACTGAAGTATTTCACCTATGGGGGGAGTACCTGCCTCACAAACATGTGCACAGATGTGCTGCTGAAGAGTGTGGTTGTTGGGGAAGAAACACAGATAGACCTAGTCAAGATTTTTTTTTTCCTGTGGAGAGTGTCAACATTTCAACAGTTTCATAATGTTTCATCTTAAAGACAGTCAGGGATTTAGCTATGAAGACTAATTTTGTCCCACTGCTTTGTGCCAGAAATAATGGAAAGAACATCCAACTTTAATCATCTGTTGTTTACTACCCTCAAGCAGTTCTCTGGTCTCCTAGGCCACCTTCTGCCCCCATTCCCACTAAAAACACACTTTTCCTTAGAGCAGGACCACTTTCCTTTGAGTCATTGCTTTAAAAGCTGTGATGCTGCCACAGCAGGATTCAAACACTGAGCAATGGTCTCACGAGATAAGTGATGTTGGGGCATCAACTGCTTCTACCGTAGTCTGACAGAGGTACTTCCTTCCTTCCATACTGTTAGTAACAGGATGCATTTAACAAGTTTCAAATGGTTTCATCAATTTAAAAAAAAAAAACCAAAACTCAGTCAAAACCAAAGAAATCAACAACAAAAATAACCCCAAACAAAACAAACCCCCTTCCACAGGTCTCCATCATGTAAAGGCACAATTACAAAACATCAGCCAAGTTCATCCCTATGAAGTATCTATGCAGTACCTGACGCAGGAATGTTTTGATTGGGAGATCTGTGAAAGCCAGAAGTTGGATAATGATGATGATAAAACCCACAGTGCCAGAGACCTTTAGCACTAGAGAAAAAGCTTCAAAGATCAGTCAATGTGCTGAAGGAAGGACATTCTGCTCTGAGGAGGACATCCCCTCACAGCTCTGGAAAGAAAAGCAGACTTTTTCTCTTGAAAACAGGTCCCACTTCACATAATATTTATTTTTGCAGGTCACTTTGGTCACACACACACCTCCAGTGTCAGTGACCGGATTACTTGTACTTCACTGAAACCATGCTACCTACATAGAAAAAAAGTGTGAGAAATTCCTGGAGAGCTGTCAGGCAATTATCAGCTGGCTCACACTTGACCTTGAAGGTGGCCAGCTGACTCCAGAATTTCATGTCCTGACAGCATTGTGGCATGCTTAAATAATGAGTTTATAACCTAATATTTACAATGTCAGTTTCAAACCAAACAAGCAGCTTTAGATATCAGACAGTTCATTGAATTTTTCAACAAGTGCCTTGTTTCACAACTACCATGGTTCTGGCAGCAATACATTGGTGAGAAAACTACTCAAATCATCATCTCTTAATAAGTGTCAAGACATAGGGGGCCATACATGGGATCTCCAGAACCATTCAACCCTTTGTAAGGCAGCACAACTACAGTAAACAGTAACAAGAAAATCAAGGCATCCCTTTACAATTCAGAGTATGGGACCAGTAAGTGACATTATTTTTATAGTCACCTTTTCACAAGGACAGTATTACAGAGAACATTAATTGATAATAAATTCTCAATTATGAAACCAAAGTTCTGGCAAATCCTCTTTCATATCTTCTCATTCTTTGATTTCTTTGTTGTCTGTACTGTGTTACAAAATTTACATTTACTCATACCAAGGATAAAGCTAAAAAGGGCAGTGGTACAGTACACATTCTGAAAACAGCTATATCACTCATAACGAGGTACAGCTTAGGCATATTCCCAGAGTTAATTACAAATGTTTGTGCTTGAATGTCGATGCAAGAAAACATAATCTTGTTACAATATAAAAAGTTATTATATAATGGCCTTTCCTAAAACACAGTTTACTAGACCATGGCAGGTGGCAGACAGGAGGCTGAAAACTGTAACAAGCAATTACATTACAGAATTTTTTCCCTGCAGTTTCATAAGCTAAATTTCTTCCTATTTTAATCTGATCTTTGTAATAATGTGTCAGGACTGACACTCCAGTGGACATGAAACTCAGAAATGGTCATGGTTGAATAAATACATCTACTTAATTTTTCTCTTCAACTAGCTTTAAAAATTAATTTATCTGATTGCTCAGGCTATTATATAAAATTTGTTGGATTTTGTGTACTACTAATAGGCACCTTCCTTGTATTTTTGCTCGCTACTGCCTAGATGAGGTTTTTCTAATTCTTGCTGATGGCTGATTGAACAAATAATGAAACAGTGACAAAAGTCAATTCCTCACAGTTCTCACAAGGCTTCAAACGGATCTGGAGTTAAGCACAAGGAAAGCATCAGAATGGTTTTCAAACACAGTTTTGGGGTACAGTATTATTTTAACGATTCAGTTCACATCCACACCACAAACCCACACATTTAGCACTGCTGCCAGCCCAAGAAAGCTGCCTAAGCATATCCAGCAAAGGAGCAGAGCTTATCACATCGTTACTTTTCAGGTGTGCTCAGGCAAATAGATGAATTTACCAGCAAATCATAACATAGAAACTACTACATAAAATAGGTCAATTCCAAAATAATTTCATGAAAATATCTTAAAGCATCTTCATTGGTTGGTGAGGCTTGTTGAAAGAACCAGGAAAAAACATCAATTAAATTAAGCATCTCTCTCTTTCTTTTTTAAAAATTATTTTATTATTTTAATTTTTTGAACCATTTTTTCAATTTCATAAATCCTGTATGTATCTTGCTTCCAAAATACTTTTCAGGGGATCAAAATGGTTCTATTATTGATGGGGAAATTAAACTTCTGAAAGATCTGTTTAATCTTTGGTGAAATACTTAGGCATTTATAAAGGCTGATTTTAATCCCAAGTAAATCCAGATTAGCTATGATGAAGAGAATGAAATTGCAGTATTACGAGTGAATGGTGAGAACTGATCTTGTTTGACAGAATTTTATAAAGAAAATTGACAGACATTCCTGGGGGGCTCGGAAGTAGTTCCCTAACAATTAGGGGTTGCAGCAGTCAAGAGAATTAGTCAGTAAAGGAGATGAATCAAACAAATGCCACAAGCTGAGGCCTTGTTTAATTTGGAAAAAACATCCATCACCTTTGACACTTGAGATGCAAAATACTTCCCCGGCATTCAAGTTTAGTGCATTGCCCTTGGTTTCATGCAAGTGTTTGGAAAGGATTAACAGTGAATTATTTATATTATTTATATTTATTATTTATACCTCCCAAGGTACGCTAACCCAATGAAATCAAATGTGCTAATGTTTTGGGTCCATACATTAATTGCACTGTTATCATGTAACATGTTACTGAATGGGTTAAACCCAAGCTTGCCATGGACTCTTTTGGCCGCTTCGGGGCTGTGCAATTTAGTAAGTATAGCTCACCATATAGAAGTGATACAAAAAAAGAAATAAATTACAGTACATTTACTGCAGCTACTCCACAATTTTTCCTTTACATTCCAAAAGTAGATCAGTTCCCCTGAGCTGTACAAGTTATAGATAAGAATGAACTAAAACTTGCAGATTTCACATTTGTGTATAATGCTTTTCAAATCACTAAGCCTTGCCTAGAGACTTCAGTCGCTTCAGACTTGCCCAAAACTCAAGTAAATTATGAGATTCAAGAGATTACAACTGTCATCTTCATCTTTTACTCTGGTAAAACATTCATATTTCAAATCTCGGTTATCTTTGCATACAGTTCAATGCTATATTGTCCTGCCACCTACTAATCAAAATTCGGGAAAAAAGAGGAATCTCCGAAAGTCAAACATATATTTCTCTCCTATTGCACAGCACAGTTTGTTCCAGTCAAGGAGCTGATGCCACTATAAAAACTTCAGTTTTTAAGGGGATACTAAAAGGATCTATAAAATTTTGCTCTAGAATAAAACTTATTGTGCAAGGTTATTAGGTCAGGAATCTTTTCTTCACCTTCAAATGGTATGATTCAAAAAGAAATAAAACAAATGGACTCTTGGAGCTGACATTTCAAGAAGTTCTTTATATCTTAACTTCTGTGGAAAATTTGGAATTCCATTTTTTTTAATTCCCCATCTTGACAGTTCTACCTCATCAATCATTCCTGACCTCATTACTAACCTGGTAATTAAGACTATAAGAAGATCAGTGAGAATGAAAAGTAAGAACAAAATACCAAAATACATTTAAGCACTTCGTTTTCTTCCCTGACTCTGTTAAGTACATGCTCATTACTAAGTACCACTCGCTTTACTGCCTCCTTTCCCATGCTGCCAAGTGTTTGATTGGCTTTTTCCTTTCCCTTCCCATGGCCTCTGTTGCAGATCCCTGCTCTTCCCATGGCTTTTCTATACTCTCCCACTGGGTCAGGAGGGTCTTCTCCACTGCGCTTTCAAGTTACACAAATTTCATCTGAGTCCCTGCTACATGAGAGCTTGTGGAGCAGCAGCTACAGCCCGGACCAGTCCCACACTCCTTCCTTCCTGGGAAAGGAAAGCAAAGGATAAATCCCCATCCTCCCCTCAGACCTGTAGCCAGGTTGCCATCTACCAAGACATAGGGGAAGGGATCATCATCCCAAAGAGGAAGCTTGACACCATTACAGCTCTTGGTGACATCAGAGCAGACCAAGGAGCAAAGGATGAATATCATCTCTTATGGTCATGATAACTACTCTGGTTTTTGGGAGGCCTTTGTTTTAGAAGCATAATAACAAAACAGCAGTGACTCCTCCTTTGAAAAGTTTCCAAAACCTCCATTGCCCTGGCAACATCTGCTGAGAGCACTTGGAAAAGAGACTCAGAATTGCACTTCTGATAGCTGATGTACTTGCCAACTTTGAAAAGCCACCTCAGTAATGAACTGTTGCTTCCTAATTGATGCCTTCTGTTTCCCTCACTTCTATTCATTTTCCTCCCTGTAGAAAAGCAAGAATATTTTTATGCCCTTTTTTCAGCTTAAGTCCTCTTCTGAATAACAGAAAATATTTTCAACATTGAAAGGGTTGGGGTTTTTTTGAGTGAAACAAAGATTATGACTAGCGATCATGGACATTTGATATTTCAACACTTATTCTCATCTGATCTACCAATAAATACAGCAACCAAACAAGAAAAAAGTCAAAACAGTACAGGTTTGAGCTCTTCCACTTGTTTTTTCCTCTCCTTAGGTTGTACAAAACAGGCTGTTCATACAGCATACTTTGGAGTAATCAACTTTCCATGTATTACCAATTAGATTCTCCATTCTCAAAGTTAACACCTGCATTAAAAACAAAAGAAAAGTTAAAGTTGAAGAAGGAATTAATTATAAAGCATCATTTGATGGTAGGCTTTAATCTAACTTTAGCTTCAGTGCTAAACTGAAGGCAAGGACAACTTTCAGCTATCCTTTTCAACATATTAGGCTCAATTCCATTTTCCAAATATGTTATCAATATGATAATTCCACACTTTCCCATCTATAGACAGTCCAGTCTTCATAAAGGTAGCATTATTACTACAAATACACTGAGGGGAAACTATTTCAATTACCAGGAGACTATGCAGCTCCAAGTCTATTTATTTCAATTTATTCAACTGTCTTCATATATGCGTGCATAGAACTTTTATAAAGAATGAATAAATTCACCTTGAAATTGTACCAATTGACTTTGGCTGGGCTGGGCTGCGTGATGGAATCAGAATCACTTTTGAAATAAGCCCTGACAATGCTGATCAAAACAAAGTGGCTACTCATTTATTAAAGTGACAGCTCAGCAATGGTTTCAAGCAAGGGGCTGACATGGCCTGGGGTGTCAGCCATGGCCCAGGGTGATGGCTGTGCCTAAAAGCTTTTGAGCCAGTTGCATTCTCTGAAGATGCATCTGACGGTATGACATTTCCTAGGGCTCCTACACCTGCCTGGATGTCAAGCAGCTGGTGTGAGTACTGTCACCCATTTCAGATTGTTACTCCACGAGTGACAAGTTTGCCCTGAGACTACATGGATGAAATTGATCCTTTTTCTCTTTGTTATGAGCATTCCAGTCAGGGAGAAAGCATCTTGGGTCAGACACACGCACAAACTGCACAGCTCCCTGATTTTACGAATTCATCAACTTAACAACAACTGAAATGAATCATCACTGGAAATGCAATTTAAAACATGTATTTGAAAGTTTTAGCTTAGCAACTTAAGTTTGTAGAATTTTTTAGTGGTATTCTTCTATGAATGTTCAAGTACAGGATTGCTATAGCAACCCACATCCTGCTTTAAAATCAATAGCAATTCAGGCAACGCAAGCCGTTAAACAAGTGTAACAGGTAGGAATGTGCTTCCTCAGTTCTTTGTAGGTGTTGCTACAATGGAAGTTTAAGTTAAAGGAGGCATCACAAACTTCCTATATGATTTTGGAAAACAACATAGGGGATGAGCGGGATGAATGTCAGTGAATTTGGATTTGAGGAAGGGCGTAGCTGGAAAGCAGTAGAGCTCATGAGCAACTGAAGCAAAGACTCCAGATTGTGCTCTTTGAGCTTTTGCAAAAAATAAAGTTGAGTTTAAGTGAATCTGTGCTTTCCTGAAAAGTCAGTTTTAGCTTTGCTCTTATGCATAAGAAATCCTATAAAATGCAGCCACAGAGGTACTTCTCCACTGAGCAATTTTGAAAGGAAAACCCAAAGCAGAACTAGCATGACCTCATGCAAGTTTCACTGTGCTTTTCATTATGAGCCGAAGGGGGTGCTGGCACTAATTTATAATGTCCATTCAAAGCTATTGTTAAATGCTTACAGTTTTAAAATTAATGTAATTCAGTGAGCAAACTTCTTCTGATAACCAGCTATTAGAAAATGTATCTTGCACTACTGGAAGAGTAAAATAAGGAATTTGTTTCTGGAACATATACCGCTTCATCTTTATGAATGTGCATGTTAGGCCTGATGCTGTCATATGGAGTGCACTCAGCATTGTGTGTCAGTAACCCTCTGTGGTTCTAAGCTGGATATCTGGGGACTCCAGATATTAAACTAACTGGCACTTTTACAAAGGCTCTTCGGTCTGGACATCTCAAAGACTGACACACTTCAAAGTAAATCTCAAATAGTAGAGGAAAAAGTGGGAAATATATGTAAGCTTTGTTTTGTTCTAATTCCTTGAAACTCTGTTTTCCACAAATATTTATAGTAAATTGCAAGTATTCATCAGTTTCAGAATAAACATCACAATAGGAAAGCACATCCCTGTGTGTACTCCACAGAAGTTGATGATAAGAAGTGTTTATTTCCTTGTAACAAGGAAGCACTGATTTCAGAAATTTTAATGCATGTCTGTGCAGGAATGAATACCAATTCCCAAAAATTTGTAGGCATTTGCACAAGTGTCTCAAATAATGAGAAAAAATGAAGACCCTCTCAGAATATATATTAACATTTTGTATTACTCAACCTATTGACACAGCAAGATAAAATTACGATATGTGCCTACCTTCCTCACAGCTATGAAGCTGAATAAACCATCAGGCACTGCAGTGTAACTATTGCAGAAGTTCTCTACTATCAAGGGAAAACTTTTGCTTTTAGGGAAAAGGTGAAAAAAAGTTGGCTAGAAGTAGTACATCAAGAAATAGGTAAAAATCTAAGAAAAGCAGAGAAACATCCACAACACAAATGGTACAGATTGAATGAAACAGTATTTTTTTGATGATTCCAACCTCTCTTTTTTTATTACTGTTGCCATACATTAAGCTCCTGGAATTGAGTCCAGCAAGCAACCAGTTCTCCTTTTAAGATGTATTCTGTGGTGTTAAAATCCTCTAATGGATTTACGCTACATTTATAGGTGGTAGAGTCTCCCTTCCAAAGTGGTCTCCTGAATGTATTTAAGTTGTCCTGTTTCAGATTATTGTATATTATAATAGTAAAATCATTTTCTTAGACCATTAAATATTCAGTCTGGTTTGGAATTAACTCTTCCTTCAGTTTGCATCTTGGCATAGGAAGTTTCTAATACCCTGACTTTATTCATCCCATCAATCCTAAATTTAACAACAGCAGGGAAATAACACTATGTTGTTTTTATTGGCAATAAATAATTTTACTTGAGCTTTTCTGGGAAAATGTCCAGGCATTGCATCTGTGTTAAGTTATAAGATTTCCAGAGATAGTGGGAGAAAAAGTTCATTATCATTTTTGACCCTTGGTGAAAACAGTTCCTTCAGTGTTATTACACATTCCTGTCTGGAAAAAGCAAAGCTTCTTATTTCAGCCTGTACTCATTTAGTAAATTACCTGAACTCTCTTGGTGTTTTCACATTTACAAAGCTACGCTGGGGAAAGAAATTTCATTTTAACAAAGACTGCTGAAATGCT
The DNA here is from genome assembly GCF_017639235.1 of Corvus kubaryi. Taxonomy (NCBI): domain Eukaryota; kingdom Metazoa; phylum Chordata; class Aves; order Passeriformes; family Corvidae; genus Corvus; species Corvus kubaryi. The sequence goes on from NW_024581083.1 coordinate 3,237,147, forward strand.
GTGCAGGGACAAAAGACCGACCGCGAAGCCTTCTTCCACAACCACTACCAACTCCAAATTACACTCACCACTTCATGTGTGGAACAGACAGCATCCCCATTCTCCTCCTTCCAAGAACAACCTCCGGCACTGTGCACACCGTACTTCAGACATTCCCACCTGGAGAGGGCAGAAGGGTGCAGTCTCATTCCAGACCACCTCAATCCACACATACTCACAAGTCAGCCAGTGTTTAGCTATGCAACATTCTAAAATACCCATGACCGCTGTATTTTTCTGGACATGTAAACTTTCTTGGCAATAAGTCTTCATTTTTTTCAGCTGTTTAAGTTTTGTTTTTACCATGGAGAAATCCATGCTGATTTTCTCTTGCAGTCTGTTCTCCTGTTATACATCCATGGGCATGTCATTCACACTAATTATTTTTACAACAGGGAAAAATGCTTCTTGAGGTGAAGATGATGCAAAAACCCAACATTCTTTAAAGGGAAAAGACTACAGGTGAGTTGCTGACATGCAGACCCCTGTTACGTTATTTTAGTCCCTAGGGATACTACAAACTTCATTATTCTTTGAATGCCCACCTAAGACTGTAACTTTTGCTCTCTCCAAGTCCTGCTGCTGGTTTCAGGTTTTGACTGGTGTCAAGTTTCTCTTAAGTTTTTTTAACAGTGCATAATGTCAACTTTTTCAACTTCCCAACGATGTCCTAGATTTAGTTTAATTGTCTTACAGCTATCAGAAATCAGCTGACAGTTCTTGGAAGTCTTCCCTATTAGAACAAGGAATGCTGATCTTTTTCCTGCAGCTGACACACGTACGTGCTAACGAACCCCTTGACAACCACAGCGCTACCATTTGTCACTTCCTGCAGCAGCTTTACAAATCACCATTTACATCATAACTGAGTATCATGCTGCAAGGAAGAAAAAGCTCTTTCATACTCATTCCTTGTCCTGACTGGTTCACAGATCACAGCACTTGATTGCACCTCATTCCCCTTTGCATGACATGTACAGGCTCAGAAACCCATTGCTCGTTCTCAACCAACCAATGCTCCCTTTCTCCCCTCACTGAAGTAATACCATACATTTTTCTTTACAACTCACAGCAACAAAGATATTCTTCCCATAATGTCTGGTTTTATTACTGTGGTTGCATAGGAAAATAATGACATCATGCTGTGCTTTAAAAACTGTGTCCCTGTCTGCAGTTAACTCATTCCATCTCAGAGATCACTGCATGTGTCTGTGCATATCGAGTAAGTACTTTAGCTGAAAAGAGATTTTGCACAATCTGAAAATGCCCAGGAGGCAAATTGTTTTATTAAAGTTCATAGTCAAAATCAACTTTGCAGAGGAAGAGTTATCTGTCTTTTCCAAATTCCCTATTACAGCCTGACAGCTTGTGAAAAAGCCTGGCTAAACAATCCCTTCATGTATGTTTAGCAACTGACAGTTTTCTAGAATGTGGGATTTTTCATTTGTTGGTTTTTTTTTGTTCTTTAGTTGGTTGGATTTTTTACATTGCTGTTTAGTAGAACTACAAATCACAGCAGGGATCAATTAGCGTAGCTGTAAATTCTGGTACCTTTTATCCTTTAAGGCACCATGTGACACCTTTAATTTAAATGTAAGCAGTTCTCTATTACTATGCTCTTACTTTTGGGCTACTCACTTTTGTGTAAGGTAAAGGTTAATTTTAATTCCCTCTGTTAAAGCACATGCCCACATGTGAGAGTATTCTACCTCTGGGTGCTGGGCTCTGACATCCCAGCACCAATCTCCTGCCCATCCCCAGACTTCGGGGAGAGCCCCCTGTCCCCTGAGGCTCCCCAGGAATAGATGGGAGAGGGGTTGTGGAACACCCTTTCCTTTCCTCCTCAAAGAAGAGTTTTGTTCTTGCCTTATTACAAGCAGTGCTTCCAAATACCACCAATGGCACTCATTTGTGTGGAAGTGAATGAGCTGAGAGCACTAGGATCACATTTCTCTCTGTAATTTAGAATTATTCAAAGAAACGTGATAGGTTTAAATTTTTCTTTGTAGACTTAAAGGTTTATATTCATTCATTCCTAAAAGGTCTGTGCAGCCCCTATGATCAGGATGAATTTTTTTGATTACACTAAAAGGAAAGCTTCACTGTGAACCTTTTTCCTTTGACTTAACATTCATAGCTCAGTCTTGGTCTCTGCTGATCTCTAGAGGATTAAGTTACATCTTACTTGGTTACATGCAGTAGTAGCCACCCAGAATGCATCAATCTTAAGGAGCTAAACCCATGCTTCTCTGTCTTTACCCCCACAGAACCATATTTTATTCTTCCACTCTGAAATTCAGTGAAAAGCAAGGCAGAGTGAAGAGTGATTTCTTCATGGCTGTTAATTTGAATAATGTGCTTTTGATGTTTCACATCTAGACTCACTTATTACCCTTCCTACCTGTCTTGGGGTGACTTTATGATGTGTATCTCCTATAGCCGCTCTATGCCCAGACATGATTCCTGTGCCTTTCTGTGTCTTTAACAATAGGTGTGAGAGAATGAAAAAAGCCAGACGAACTTTTCAAAGCAGTTTGTGCTCCAAGGACCCGGAGATTGCTGCTGCAGAGCAGAGGCAAGCACTTTCCTGCTTTCCCCAGCTCTTGGCTCCTTTTCTCGGAAGAGAGAGACGAAGAGTTTAACTCCTTTGTTTTCCTGGGACTTCCGTTTCTTCATCTTCTCTTCTGGACTGTTCAAAAACACCAGAACACACTGGGAGACCTTACACCTCGACCCGGAGGGGCCCAAGCCGACCCAGCTCCGAGGAGGAGAAAGCCACACCCACAGAAAGGACACCAACAAACCACACCCACTGAAAATTTACCAAGTTCTCTCCACAGCGAGAGGCTTTATTATTTAGCATTACTCTTTTCCCATTGTGCATTGTGTCTTTCAAATAAAGGGGTTTTCTTTCTTTCACTTTCCTCCAAGGAATTTTTCCCAAACCTGATGGGGGAGGGTCAGCCTTCTATCAGAGGACCTTCACTTTGGATGTTCCTCCAAATTTGTCTCAAACCAGATGTGTGGCATGGAGTAAAGAGAAAAGACCTGTACTAATTACATTTTGATTTGGATTTAATTACTTTGTATTGGGGTAAAGTAGTCACCATGTTGGTTGAGTTCATCATGTCTCTCTGGCTTGAGGTACTAATGTCTTTTTGGTCCCTAGGCCTGTTTGAGGTACTACCAACTTTCTGATTCCCTTCATTGTCATCTGATCTACCAAGAAATACATCAAAACTAGTCTTGTCACAAATCCACCACAAGAGGTGTGCACCATCAGCAAAAATACAGCAGACTCCTTGCCTGAGCTAACTTGAGGACAGGAAACTCATTTCCAACTATCCATTCTAGGTAAATTCTTATACATGAAAGTCTATTTGCCCAATTCCTTCTACTGCCTTCAATCCTCTCCTTTAGTGCCTATGGCATTATTTGAATTACTTCCATATAGTAGAAAGACTGAGATTGACACACCAGACAGTTCTGGCAGTGCTGCATTAATGCTTGAACGTGATGATCTGAGAGGCCTTTTCCTAAAGACCTAAATTAGTATGATTCCATGATTCCCTAAACTGCTGAAATTCTAATGTCTTGTTCCAGGATTAAAATACTGCTTTAGTTCTGTGCTCTAAGAATTACTTGTCTATGTAAGCTTTATAAAATGGTGTGATTATTCATTAACTACTCTTTTTATGCATTCAAAATCTTTCATCATGAATGTGGCAGCAAAAACTTCTTTTCATTCCAAGCAAACACAAACTGAAGCCTCTCAAAATTCCTGACAATAGCACTTTATGCCTCTGAACAGCTAACAGTCATTGAGCAGGGAAATCAGTTGGGATGACGGTCCCAGAATCAAGTATTTCTTTGTTATTTTTTATAAAGAATTAAAAAGTTCCAATATGGGAGGCAGAAAGGTTTCCACCCAGGGGAAGGTAAAAACTGGACAGGATGCTTCAGCACAATCTGGATGATCCAAAAGCAATTGCTGCTACCCACCCATCATCTGGAAAACTTCTTTGGCACTTTTTTTTTTTTTTTGAAACATATCTGTTCCCACACCTGATTTTATTTCTTTGGTTCTGGAGGTTTTTTTGACAAATACAGTTTTTGTATTAAAAAATAGAAGCACATAATCAAAACAGCATGATCAATTCTGTTTGCAATCTTTCATTTTTCATACAAATGGTGATAGATAAACATTTACTTAAGTAAAGACTTGCTTTGTGTGCAAATGACTACTACAATAAAGCACTTAGAAAAGCAGATCAACAGTGGTTTCACTGAGAACAGAAACATGTCTGATAAATAATTCATTTATACCTACTGTGCATAATAATCACTCTTCTTAAGCCAGCATTTCTTGGAAAAAATCATCAGTCAACAATTTGTCTGGAAACATGACATGTAGCCTCTCTCACAATGGGAAAAATCTAAACATTCATAAATAAGGCATCTCAGCTTATAAAAAAAATTGAACTCCTTCAAAATCTTGGTTTTCTTGCAGGTTTTACTTGTTACAGAACATCTAACTCTAGATTCTAGTTAAGCACATCTAAGCATGCCTTGATAAGCCTTCTGCCTCTGCATATGCATCATAGCTGCAAACCTGTCCTGTCCTTGTACACAGCCCGGACACTCAAAGAAGTTATCACTGGTGTTGAGGACTTGCTGCACTACACAGCTGGAAACAGCAGGAGAGAGGCAGTGCTTTGGTATTTGCAGTGATTACAGCAGGCAATTTTCTGTGACATTCAAGAAATCATAACACCCAAGAGAAATATTTTTTAGTCTGGAGGACGACTGCTTGTGTTCACTAGCATCACCTTTCACATCTGAGAAAGTATTGGAGCCAAACATACAGCTTCTGTACAAAAAAAATATCATCTTTCAGTGCTTGGAGTCCACATAGATTCAAATGTAAATTACTCAAGAAAGAAAACACTGCTTGTAACAGTGAAGTTCTGATAATTAAACCTTATTGTGTCTATTACTAAGAGTACCAGATACATCAGTGTATTTCACCAGTGGCTCCTGACTATTCCACACAGATCATTCTTTGACTAAAGTGGCTGGTAGCCCACGTGTCAAATATCATCCTTTTTCATACTGTTAATCACCAAAGCAAGAGTCCTAAAAGAAAGTCAGGTTTGCAAGATGAACTGAAGTTGTGTGATTTTATTTTCTACTATAACTTACATCTAAGAGTCAAACACTCCCAGAAGAAAAAAAAAAAATTATGCATGCAGTTTGTACAACAGATGCAAATGGCAAATGCATACATCCTTCAATATGCTCAAGAGGTGCATCCCAAACCAAGCTGAAATCAAGTCATCTTTCTGCTGGTTTTGAACCAACTCAGAGTTCAGCTAGAGCCAGAATGAGCTTCTCCAGGGACCACGTGAGGCTCAGCATTCATAATTTGCATAGTGACTAGGGACCAGACATCAAAGCGCAGCGGTGCTGGGTGGCACAGCTCAGTGACAGGCGCAGGGAGAACGGCAGGAGCCACGATGGTCCAACGCACACACGGAGAGGGAAACCTATTCATAAAACATGGATTGGGGGTGGTTATAAAGCATAAAACCTTGTTCAAGGTCACATGCTGGAGGCTTTGCTTTCAGCATTTTACTGACATACAAGAACAGGTAGAAGGTTGTGTGACCAATAAGTATCATGTCATTTATGTACTCTATGTGTTGCAATAACATCTTATGCTGAATTACTCTAATTAACTTATCCCAAAGGCTTTTGTAATGAACAAGAGACCCATTCTATTGAAGACTTTTCAACTTCTATGACAAATGTAAGAAATTTCTTTATCCTCCATGCAAGCACTTGGAAAACAGGAGGATCATAAGACAAAGTGAACAGAAGCTCATATTAAAGCTAGGTGAGATAGCCTGCTCTCCCCAGCACATTCAGGAACCAACAGAGAAATCACATTTTCAAAGAGAGCTAAAGCATTTGGATATAATCAATTTAAAATGTATTATGATATTGCCCTGGTCTGGAAGCAGGATACAGCAATAAATAAGAAAGTCAGTGAAGAGGAATTGGAAAGACCCCTATAAAGATCTGAGGAAAATGGAAATAACTCCCTCAGAGCTTCTTACCAGATGTCAGCAATTTAACTGTTACACTCCGCAAAGCAGATTTATATTTCTATAACCTGGGAAAGATTAATCTGCTGCAGTCAACAAATTACAATTTGAATAATAAATTCCAGGTTTCACCAACATAATCTCTAACCTTGATGAGAAAAAGACACCCATAGTAAATCACTTCAGCAGTCCCTTAAAAGGACAGAAAAATATCAAATAACAAGATATGGCAAATTAAGTGCATGTTTTTAAACTGGATCCTAGCTATATTTTGATTATAGCAGAGGATATGTGGCATTGATTAAACAGACTGATAATTTAGTCATATCATGCTGGAAGGTCTTGGCTAGTTGCCATATGATTCTGTCTTCTAAGCAGCTATTGCTTTGATCCAAAAAAGTGAATCAAAGGATGTTTGCATTTTGGGAGGGGCTATATATCTCCTCAATTAAATTTCTTATAATTTTTCAAAAACTGATAAAATGTCAGAAATTATTACAGCTATATACTTTTAATAAACACAGATTCTGAATGCTGCACAATTTCATAAAACCTTTAGTCTCTGTCATGACCATAAATTAACTACTTAAAACTGTGCACTGATCTAACTTCCGTGCACTAGAGTTAACTGCGACGAGGTACGCCCTTGGCTGTCCAACCCATAATTAAATTAATCATTGTACACAATTTTCTAACTTTGTATAGAATATATGTTGCATGATGGGGTAACAATCTATTTAGCATATCAGAGGAGGCAAGGATTGTTGGAGTGAGAGCTCCTCTGGACCCAGGCCCAGAGGGAAGCCAAAGCACAGGGGTTGAATTAAAACCTTTGGATAAACTGAGATACATGAAGCCACACCAAAGTGAAACAGAAATACGGATTTTTAACTTTTAGTAGAAATATATACTAAGTGCCTTAAACATTAAAAAGCTGTAGCAGAGACCTTAAACATAGTTCTTGCTGCAGCAGTGTTACCTTTTCACAGAATTCTTTACTTTAGACAAAATATAGATAGAATTATACTGTTCATATTTTTTAGATAGAGGGTTCACATAAACAATAAGAGCTGATAGAAACTGTATATGCAAATCTGTGTAATACCTATGTAACACTTGTGTAAGGCTTACAACTTTTAGAATTAGACCAGGATAGGTTAAGAAAAGAAAAACTAGAATCATGTGTTAATCTTATTGGTCAATTAACAAATGTAATCCACACTTCTGTAAGAAAAAAAAAATTAGAAGAAACTAGAATTAGAAGAAGAAGCTGTTTTCTGCCTCCTGTTTGCTGTTGCTGCTTGGCCTTATCATGTAACCCCCTTGAACTCTGCCTTCAAGAAAGCTATGAGACTATGAAATAAAGAACTTAGCACAACAGCAGTCTCCTCTGCTATCTTACCCTGGTCCAAGAAGGAAGGATATCCCATCAAAAGCTCAACAAAGGATTAATTTGGAAAGATTTCAGAGATCCCGGTCAGTCCTTAGAACTCTACTTACTATCTTACAAGCTAAAATTAATTTACATACATCCTAATTGTTAGCTCTTTGAAAACGTATCATATGAAGAAAATTAGAGAAGCTGAGTATTTGCATGAAATAATAAACAGATTTGAAAATATATACAAAGAAATACTGTTTATATATTTCTACATAGGCCTGATGAACTAACAGCTATAAACAAAAAAGAAACTTTTGGGAAAACTGCATGCACCACAAGGACAAAACCTGTCAAACCCATGGCTACAGAAGATGCATGAGCTAGAAGTGACAAGCTGACTAAAAAAGACGCAGATAAGCAAACAGAATAAAGTCACACATATTCAGGCAGTTTTGCCAAATTCAGAGAAAGGAATTTTTCACAGGTACAATAAAAGTGCAATTTGTAACTCAAACTCATTGGTATTAGTGAGCTACTTTACATAGAGATGCAATTTAACTTGGCAAAGAAAAAAAACTTGTTTTTTTAATTGAGCCAATGTTTATTAGTTATACTCTAACATTCTTTATTTCATGCATTGTTTGGTCATTGTAGTTTGAGCTAAAATTGACCTTGGTGTCTGCTCATATACTTAGAATTACTTTTACACAACACAAGCAATCATGAGTGCTCCCATTACACAGGATTCCCAGCAAAATTAGGATCCATTCTTTAGTTATTTGGTCATGCATTACTTGTACTTGATTCAATTCACCAACATACAGAAATCAACAGGGGATTGAAAGAAGCCAAAGAATTTCAGTGAAATGAAGTCTCCAGAAGAGGATCAGCAAGAAAATTGTAACTTGCAAGGGGAAAAGTGAGCTAAGGATTACAAAGTAGGTATTTTAGCAAGAGCCCCTCTCCTCTGGGTGCATACAGGAGAAACCAAGAGCAAAGGAGAAGCCTGTGCTCATGAGTCCTGTGCCTGGAGACTTGAGCTGTTTTCCGCCTGCTCACCTCCATCCACACCACTCTCCTTGCACAACCCTCTCCCACCTTGCTGTAGACAGCCACACTTCCATAATATCAATGGAATATAAACTTGAAAGAATTTCTGTATGCTGTATTAGCACTTCAAAACATTACAAAGGAGGAATATAAAACCCTTGTGCAGGATAGGGGGTTTTTTGAGTAATTTCTACTTTCTACAGAGTTTTGTGTGGTTAAGAGAGAAAGACGCTATTTTGCCAAGTATCAATAAAAAGATAAGAGAGGATGACAGCATTGCCTGACAAAAGCCAGTGAGATATTTATGAGGATAATTCTGATGTGGAAGAAATTTTTTTTTTGTTATTTCCACAAAGAACTTTGTAGAGAAAAAATAAACTGTACTATATGCTGAGCTTTGCAAAGGATTTAAGGTTCAGTTACTACTACAGTTCCCAGGATATAGGTATATTGACAAAAATCTCAGACCCAGCATGCACAGAAAGACACATTTAATAAAGAAAATGAATGTACTTATTTAATTTTTCACTAGCCTGAGCAATGACTTAGACGCTCGTGTTTTCTGAAGAGATGGTTCCTGCACACTTCCTGCTGCTCAAATGCCATGGATAAATCCTTTGCTGCACTTCAGTGCCATTGTAGAAGCACTACTTAGTTGATGTTACCAAGATGATTATTTTCTCTTGACATCACAGAGAGAAAATAATAAAGGAGATGCATTTTAAAACCAACTATTGCCTGAAGATAAAACAGTGATCTGACCCTGTTAGCAATTTCAGTTGAACTCTAAAAAGTACATCTTTAGCCATGCATGTACAAACACACAAAAAACCTCAACACAGTTCCAAATCCTGCCTTACAGTTTGTTTGGGCTTTTTATTTGTTTTTAACACCTGCACTTTCAGTCTACTTACAATTTTATTACTTTAATGTACTGAAGAATTTTGTAATGAAAATTATGTACAAACCCAATTATAAATTGCTGACATCACAATTACAAGACTAGATAATAGAATCCTTTCTGTAGTGTCGTGGGGATTTTTTTTTTTCCCAAAACATCACAAGTACCTAGAAATAATCTGGATTTTTAGATCCACTGTACGTAGATTACAAATTAGAATTACTATCATAATTACTATCATATAGTCATTACTATCACACACAAAACTTCACAGTCTGTTGTGCATTTACTGAGTGAGAGTGTTTGACTGCAGAGTTACTGCATTCAGGCACTGGGCAAAAATTCCTGAGCATTCCTGGGATCTGCATGGTATTTTTCTGGACAATGGTAACTGAAGGAGAACAGAACACACCTCTCTGAAGGAGTATTTCCAAGCCTCTGCAACACTACTACAGTTGATGTAACTTAAGGAATGGACAGTAGGCACAAAGGTAGAATACATGGACTGTTTTAACTTTCTTGGATTCTAAAATGTTTTACAAAGACATAAAATCTTTTAATTTACATGTGTGTGTGAACTTGCATATGTATGTGATACCTAGGTTATACATCTGTTGATGTTTGAGCACATTTTTTCAAAATATTTTTTTTTCTTTTTTTTCTAAATGTTTCCCAATATTCATCAAGAAAATAATTCTCAACAATAACTTTATTTGAACCAACCGGAACTGACACAAACCAAATCACTGGCTCCAATTGTTGCATTTAGCAGTCACATTTTCGCTTATTAACTGGAAGACTATTTCCCTTTTCTTTCTCTCACTGTGAGCAAGAATTTCAATACACTGCATTTGAGAAAGGGCATTATATTCTTTAAATAAAGCATGTCACTCAAATAATCACTAAGCATTCATGTGGAAGGCCACTGTAGATCATCCATCAACTGCGAGAATCACGACAATTGTTTTTATATACATCTTTCACTGAACTCTAGAAAAATTCTGTTTGTGAATAAAACTGCCACTTCCTGGGTAATTGCAAGAAAATACTTATTTCGCAATGTAGAACACTTGAAAGGTTTTCAGTCAACATCATACTCAATGTAGTGTATTGCAGTAATCTTGAAGCTACCCGGTAGATCCATCAGAAGCTGACCCAGTATTTAGGTGAGCATTGATACAGAGTGGGCTGTCAGACATTCTCTAAAAAGCACTCATTTAATATTTTTGGCTCCAAATAATAATTTTTAATTCAGTATATTGGTTATCAAAATACAAGCCTGTGCCATATGAATTTGGATTAAACAGTGGGATATTTAGTCTTTAAATAAGAACAAACAGTACATATACTGTTTCAGAAGCAAAACAGGTAAGTAAAGGATAAGCCCTTGCAATAAAATCCCTCTCTTCTTTCACTCTCGTCTTCCAATCCTTCCAAGAAAAACCCAAAGAAAAAAAGCCAGATACATCAAATTAGGAATTCACACAGAAGGCATAGGAGTAGCTAAATTCCACACAAAACCTCACCAAAAGAGCCAGTTTGGGGTGAAAAATGACAGTTAACAACCTTTAAAAGAAAGAGCAGAAGCATAGCAAGTGTCATAACTTTGAATGCAGCAGCTACATTTTCCTTCCCCGATTCCAACACCTGGCTCGTGGAGTGCCAGTAGCCATAGCAACCCTCTCCATGCCAAGGCTCCCACACCACCGAGGTGGCTCTGCAGCCCAGCTACCAAACCTATCCCCAAATCCTCCGAATCTCGTTTCCTCTATCTCCTAAGCACATTAGGGGCTTTGTCTTCTTTACAAACTTGAATTCCCTCCCTCTCTCCCCATTAATTTGAGATTGAAGCCCCTTCCATTGCTGATAATAGCTAAGGCAACCTAAGGCAATGATGCAACTGGATACCATTAGATGCAGCCATTCATCCAAAGTACACTCAGACCCAAATATTTCAGCCTAGCTATAGTACTCTTTAGAAATATTGCAGAAGATCAACACAAACTGTTGTTAAAAGAGAACACAAAGTGGCAGCTATCACACTGGAAGACAGTACACTCGGCCTTTTATTTTTTAAATAGCCTTGTACTCCTTACTCCTTTTCACAGACACATCTGTGAACGTGTTGAGCCACTCTCATGTTTCGGATCCCAGATTAGCATGTTGTGGCCTGATGTGTAAAACATGCAACCTGTGGTGTACAGTTGTTGGGGTTTTAGTTTAGTCCTAAGGGATTTTTTCTGTAAAAGGAATTTTTCCCTATGCATGCTGCTAGGGGAACAAATAGCTAGGTTCTTAAGAAAAAACAAAAGACCTGGCTGCTCCTTTTGTTTCACCTGGGTGCGTGGGCAGTGGGGTCTCGGTGTTTGGACAGAGAGGAGTCAGCTTGCTTCAGCTGCTTTTCCTTGTGCTGGAAAGCCCCGGGATCCCAAAGCCGCCTTCCCTGCCCCGCTGGAGGCCGGGCTGTGGCTGCCCTGCCCTGCCGCTGCTTCGAGCCTTCGCTACGTTGTAGCCGTGCTCGCCCTGCCTGCCCAGACCCCCGGGGGGTTCCCCGCTTGGATACATCGCGTCTGCCACCCAGGATTTGTGCTCGTCCCTGCCGTTCCAGCCTGCCGTTCCAGCCTGCTGTTCCCGAGAGTCCGGGATCGGCTGCCCAGGGGTTTGTGAAGCCTTTGTTCCATCCCTTCCCGGGATCCCAGGCCGCCAGTGCCGCGTGCTCCCCGAGCTCGCTCCGGAGCGCCCCCTGCAGCCGCGGGGGAACCATCGCACCTGCCCTGCTCACCGGGAGCCGCCAGCGCCCCTGCCGGCTGCGAGCGGAACTGCACCCGAGGGGAAAGGGCCTGACAGCCGAGAAGGCTGGGACTGGGTTTGTGTTTGCTGTTACTGCCAGAGTTGTTGTTGTTTTGTTTGACTGGTTATATATATAATAGTAAAGAACTGTTATTCCTATTTCTCACATCTTTGCCTAAAAGCCCTTGATTTCAAAATTATAGTATCTCGGAGAGAAAGGGGTTACATCTGCCATTCCAAGGAAGGCTTCTGCCTTCCTTAGCAGACACCTGTCTTTCAAACCAAGACAACAGTGCATAACAATGGTCCCTTTCCTTCCTTTATCCACCTTGAATTTATCTGCAGTATCAGAAGACACAAGATTTGAACGGATCTTAATTTAGAATCTGGTATTTTCAGTAGTTACAGAGTTCCTACAGCGTATAAAATAGCATCTCAGTATCAACAAGTGATTTGATTGTCCTGCTAGCATTTCCACACAAAAGGACTAGCAGCAACTCTTTTTGTTCCTACAAAGTAATCACAAGAGTAAAAAGAAAGTTGAAATTGATGTTGGTGCAAGATACAAAAAACAAATGAAGGGCAAATACACAAACTCAGGAAGCCAGCTCTTTTGAGTGATTAGGATGATGTAATCAGTGCTACAACTTCACAGAAAAATTAAGCCAGTAAAGCAGATCCAGTCTGATAGAAAATTCATTTCTTAAAAAAATGCAAAAAGAGTAATTAAGAGTAGTGCTCAAGGGATTATTAAAATATGCAGAGTTCATTTTAAAAATTTGAGAAGAATCACCTCCAGTAGAGCTTTCGGCAAAACAGTAATAAAGTTTTTGTGACATAAATAAGAGTGACAGGATAATGTCTCACAAATATACAAACAGAGATGCAAACAACTGAAAGATCATTGAAAACTTTTGACCAATATGAAACTTGAGATGCATTAGAAATTTTAACAAGACACCTGGAGGATCCCTAAATATAATCCCCCGCTTCATCCCCTGAACACTGTACGATCATAACAGAGGTAACATGAAGTTTTGCTAGTACTTTAACCTGGCAGAAATTTTACTGATGCGAAAGATGCCCCTTTCATGCTTAGCTACTCCATGTCACCTCCCCTCTTCGCCCTCTCCCTTGAGCAGGTCTCAAGTCATTCTGAAATGACCCATGCAGGGAATTAATGGAGTTCAAACCAAACAGGGGAGCAGGGAATAATGCCAGTTTAAGCCATAGCAACATCTCATCTGGTTCATTTCACAGTCTGCTCAAACGGATGGAACGGAAAGAAAAGCTTCCTCCAGAGGCAGGATTATATTACCTTTAAGTGCTTGTGGAACAGTAACATATACTTAACATTTCAAATAGTTTGAATAGGTGTCTTCTGCAAATTGTAACAAGCCCTAAAAATGTCACCTAGTATAACATCATGTCTGTTGTAGGTACAACACTATGTTGGTAAAACAGGTGATTCTAGAGATAGAGGTTTTGCTAATTCCTAAATAAAATAAAGAAGTATCAGTCCAATCACGTTAACAGGTTTACACTGAAAATACATTCTTTCATTGTGCCAATTTACTCACAGAGAAGCCTTATTAAAATAAAATTCGATTTACCTTCCTATCAGGCAGAATTTCTAATATAAGTCTACTATAGATCAAGATTAAACCTCTGGCTTCTCTTGGCCTGCATTTTCAGGGGTACCTTGTACATGTGCAAAGTAGGGAGTGAGGGATCAATACCGGCTCTCTGCAGTGCATTTGAGATGCACAGTTTAGGAAGATAATTTTAAGCAGGAATTTTACTAGGGAATTCTGTGTACAATAGCTAGAGGCTCCTTAATTTACATTTGCAAAGGGAATGTAACAGAATGATGCCCTATTCCACTAGGTACTTTTCGAACACTGTGTAGGAGAGAATTTTTCTCCCATAGATCTTATTTAAATGAAGCATGAGAGAAGAAACAGCCAGAATATTTTAAGTGAAGTCATCTGGCCAGTATCACATGAAAGGACAGTTGCCAGACCACAACTCACTTTCACTTTTGACAACAGATTGCCTCTAAACAGAAACACATGCCTGAGGATTTGGTATTTTTTGATTTGAATACTTGAATTTATAAAGTATATTTAAACTAATCTTATTTCAACTCTTTGTTAAAGAATTAGAGCTTCCACAGCATACTCAAAAAATCACACATATGAGAAAAAGAGAAAATGGGATATAGAGCTGACACACACACCGATGTGTGTCTGACTGGTGCCTGCAGTGGGAGGACTACTGCAGAGAACAGTCAAGACTTTTGGGGTGTCACCTGAGCAAACAGAGCAGCGTGGGGCTGCTACAGACAACTGCCCTGGTGAGAATGCAGTGGCAGAGGAGCAGCTCCGCATAGCAGACATAAAACCAAGTTAACAGGTCACTGGATCAAGTCGACAACTCTGTTTGCTTCTGCAGGAGGGAAGGAAGTCTCTTCATGTTTGAAAAGGTCACCACTGAGTCTTCTGTGACCTTTTCCTTTCATAGTTTTGGAACATTTTAAATCATAATTTTTTAATCATTCTATATTTTATATGCAAATCAGATGGCTGGGGTAGAAAAATCACTATAACACTCTAACAGAGGTGAAGATTCAGAAAGATGAGAGGGAGCAAATGCATAGGCTGGCCTGAAGACAGCAGTTTACCTCCTGCTTTATTCCATCTCTGTTACGGCAATTTTCACCACTGAACAGCAGGCCTGTAAAAAGCTTCGAAGTGGCTTCATTGGTCAGTAAATTGTTAAAATCTCTTATTTTGGTGCAATGCCTGCTGGCAAGATACGGGAAGCTACTTTTTAGAATTGGAGCAAGCAAATGCTTCAGTTGCTGTGACATTCCCTACCTTTTTCATTTCCTTGTTTTCTGTCAATTTTATTAGGCAATCAAGATTAAAGAGTTATTTTACATTGATAAAAAAAAAAA
Source organism: Corvus kubaryi (assembly GCF_017639235.1). NCBI lineage: Eukaryota > Metazoa > Chordata > Aves > Passeriformes > Corvidae > Corvus > Corvus kubaryi. The sequence goes on from NW_024581083.1 coordinate 3,252,374, forward strand.
AATCTTTCAATTTAGATTTTGTGCATACTAAAATCCAAAGAGAGTTCTGCTTCTGAATCAAAACCAAAAGAATTTCAAACTACTGTATTTTGTGTTTGTGAAATGAAACAATTTAAGAAGTTATCAGCCAAAGCTCTTAATCAAATTAACTGGAAACTACAAAGGTGAATTAAAAATAAAGAAAAGAATATGAGATATTTTACACTTAAAGAACTGAACAGTAATAAGCTTCCACCTGTTAACATATTAATAATGCTGTTAAGAATATGATGTGCTTGACACTGTGCCACAGATTTCATAAGCCTATGCAATTTCTTATCTGTCAAGAAGCACTTTTTAGCTACTGCAAGAAATGTAAGAAGGAAGAAGGGGAGAAAGATAGATGAAAAAAATATACTGCATTAGAGCTTGAATGAGATTGTGAAAATCCAGTCACTTGACTCCTTTACCATCAGGCTACATATATTGGAAAATATATAAAAGCCCAACATTGCATCAGGAAATGGATTGTACTGAGTGACCTCACACAACTTTTCCATCTGTGCCATTATTAATATGATACAGACACCGTAAAACAGAGCTGGCAAAGCAATATATGTTCTCAGAGATGATGGATACGAAGGGATAAGATAATGCTGATAGAAACAATTACTTGGTGTAACAAGCAGGGGATTTTGTAAAAGTGCTATGATGCAATGAGGAAGATAAGTTGATATTCCTAAAAGTCAAATTATTAGATTTGTAGAGCTGAAAAAGTAACATGATGGAAGGTTTTCAAGCTGAGCAAATAAATTAGAATGAATAATTTACCTTATGCTTTGCTCAGAAGAGGTTCTGTAAACTAATGACACTTTCTCCAGATATCTTGCTTTAAATTCCAGATTTCCATGACTTCCATGAGACTTCGACTACATGAATTGATTGAAATGTTTTACTGTACTAATGTGAAATTCACATTAGTTTTTGAGTTACATATGCTAGACAAAATTCATTTAGTATTTTCTTATGGTTCATGAGTCAAGTGATACTTACAGAAAAGTGAACCTCAAGTCCTCAAGACAGCAATCAGAGCAAAGTTTCGCATAAACTTAAAAAGTAACACTATTGTAGTGGGTCCCAGGAGGACAAGCCTGATTGTTTATTCAGCAAGCCTGTTCAACAATGCACAGCGTTAAAAAAATAACATGATCTTGCAGAACTTTGTACTCAAGCACAGTAAAAGGTGACCTGCACCACAGTAAGTGCCCAGAGGGAAACATAAAGACGAATGGATGTTTAATACATGTTGTTGATCAAAATTTTTAGACTAATTAGAAGATGTGTCAGAGGACAAGATTTTTTTGATAAAAAGTAATTTAGGGCAACTGAGGATCCAGTAGTTACAGTGACACTGTGTGCTACACAATGCTGAGCAAAGATTGTGCATGCTGTACAGCAACTCTGTGGACATTGGACAACAAGTGGAGAAAAATGTAATCATATTCAGCACAACTCCATCTTAAGGAAACTGCAGGTCTAGCAAGTTCAGCCAAGTGACACCAATGACAGCCTTAGGTCCCATTCACTGCCTCTGTCAGGGAAATGCCATGTTGCTTCTCACACAGCGAGCAAGTCCTACCCTCCTGGATCACTTTTCTGACACTGTGGCCTCAATCATTTGCCCTGTCAACTGTTTAAGCCACCTCAGCTGGGAGCCTCGGTGAGAAGAGCCAGAAGTTCACCTCTGCTATCAGCATTGTGAGCAAGGTCAGCCCAGGGAGAAAGCAAATTACTGCAGAATTTTTATTTTCAATGCCTTAATCCTACCATTGGTCTGCACTGTCAACCCCTTGGGGTTCTAAGAATAAGCAAAGTACAGACTACCTTAAAAAATAAGTTATCCTCTGCTGAAGTGCCAGTTTGACTTGCCACAGTTCTATATTATTCCAGACTGCAGACCCATTTTCCCTCTCAGCCTGTATTTTATGCTAGTGCTCTTGCCATTTTAATGTGAGGTTCAAATACAAGGGTAGCTGTTCCCTGTGCATGCTGAGAGCATATCTTGTCCTGCAGGAGCAGCAGGCTCTGGGTGGCTCTGGGCTGCAGGATCCGGCCCCAGAGCTGCCACCGCAGCCACAGTTGAAGAAGCCACCCCGCAGTGACCGCCACACACTCGTCACTGAGCCTCAGCTGCGTCAGGAAAGCCAGACTGGCAGAATGGAGCAAGCTGCTTCAAATCAGGTTCCAGGAAAATCCTGCTGTTGTGGTTTCAGACAAAGTCAATCTCCTCTGGTAACTGAATATTCGCTGCCACTGAATAACCACGCACACCACTGTCCATTTACACTGCAAAGATGTTTGGGACTAGTGAGGTCACTCAAGATGACAGCAAACCAGTACTTTATTAAAATGAGAGGGAGGCTGTGGTTAATTTGTTGCATCAGTATCTCTAATTATTAATTTCTAATAGCTGCAAAATATGCTACAGCTGACAAAGAGAGCTTTGAAATATCAGTATTTTAAACATTAGCTGTAACATAGACTCAGATTAATGTTCCAATAATTGTTCGAGGTTTGCAAAGATGAATTTTTCAACAAACGTCCTTTGGTAATGTCTGGCCTCTTCTGCTTTTACTGAGCAAAGTATTTTAACTGGCATGAATGTTCACAGAAATTTAACACCTAAAGATGTTATGAAAAAGACTTGTGGGCAATTAATTTTACATTCATAATTAAGTCTGTTCACAGCAGAAGTGTTTTAAGTGTTCATTCACCCTAGAATCAGGAGCAGTAACACCTAACCAATAATAGCTAAAACTACAGCCCTGACAGTGTCTATACAAATGAAATGTTTGCATAATCAATTTGCCATTAATACATGAAATTAAAAATACATTCTAAGACAGAGGCATGCAAAATGAAATGCTTCTGAATAACTGGTGTAGTTTAGCAAAATGATGATCTATATGTAGATATCGTACAGCACAGCAAAAAAGGTAAAAGCATGGGATATGTTCAGATTGTTGCAAATGATTACTTCCCCAGAGTCACACACTCTGAAATAAAATTCTTTTTGTTATTTTTGCAAAAACAAGGGAAACCATGATGCAACGTGCCAGATTTTTCAGAAAAAAAAAAAAAAATCTTTCTGTTTAGATGCTTGTTATTAGTCCTTAAATATCAAGTTTCGGTAACAGCTATTGCTGCTCCCTTCCATAACACCGGAGCAGTCCCAGGTTTAATTTCTGTGTAAATTTTGGTACATATCAAAGGAAGTGCAGATGCATCTCTTAACTGTTTCAGCACAGAAGGGAATCTTTTAATAGAGGTATAATCAGCTTAGACATTACTTGACTGATACTTAAAGTGTACTGAATAACAAAGCTCATTAAGCTTGTGTAGCAGTGGGGAACAAAGACAACAGACCCCCTTGTATGTCCAAAGAAGATCCGTTTATTGCCAAAATCACCCCCTCTTTATACCCTTAATCTCAACCGACCACAACTGAAACCAAACCGAATTTAACAGAAGGGCAGCCATTGGCTGACACAGCTGCAGTGCTGCTGTCCACGCATCCTATCACCCAATCAGCTTCCCACTCATATGCTGCCCACGCGTTCCTCCAGCCAATCACAATCTCACTGCCAACTGTCACTCACCTGACTCTCTCCCCACTTGCAACTGCCTCTCAGCCCTCACCCAACTTCCAACCATCCAGCCTGCAGCTGTGCCTTGCCCACAGGACCTTCTGGTGAGCGTAAGCCTCAACCACTTTAACAAATATAACCCCATATTCCACAAGCTTGAATGTCATAGCCATGGTTACCCATCAAAGATCATCCAGAATTTTCTTTCAATTGCTGAACAAATATTTGAATTCATAAGAAATGGGACCCTGAAATCTTATATAGCTATTGAAATACAGGTTTTTAGCCCTTTCACTATGCCACTTTCACTAGCATTTCATTAGGACCAGTATGTTCTACACCATGTAAAAATTACATAGAATCACATGGGCTGATGGGGACCTTAAAGCTCATCTAATTCCAAACCCCCACCATAAGCAGGGACACCTTTCACTATCCTAGGTTGCTCCAAGCCCTGTCCCACCTGGCACTGAAGACTTTCAAGGATGGGGCAGCCACAGCTTCTCTGGGCAACCTGTGCCAGGGCCTTAGGGAAGGATTTCTTTTAATGTCCCATCTAAACCTGCTCTCTGTGAGTATGAAGCCATTCCCCTCTTGTCACTCCAGGCCCTTATCAAAAGTCCCTTCCCCAGCCCTCTTGGAGCTCCTTTAGGTACCGGAAGGGGCTTAAGATCTCCCCAGAGCCTTCTCTTATCCAGGCTGAACAGTCCCAGCTCCCTCAGCCTATCTCCAGAGCAAAAGTGTCCAGCCCCTAAACATCTTCCATGCCCTTCTCTAGACTCTCTGCCATACGTCCTTATGTTGGGAGCCCCAGGGCTGGACACAGTACTCCAGAATCTGGAACATCCAGATCCTGATCAGAAGTATCCAAATCTCTTTGGAGGAAAGAACTTGGAGAAAACCTCTCTTCAGGAATCAGTCTTACATGCTTCAGTGTTTCCAAAAGCAAAGAGGGCAGTATCAATACCTCTCCTTACAAGGAACCTGTGACAGACCATGTCCATAAAGGCTTTCCAGTCCTCATATACAAAAACTTCCATAGACGTTTCAGTTGTTTGGATGTGACTTTTGCAGTTCAGACAGGTGAAAGCTTCCTTAACTAAGGGGTAAGTTTTGTGCTCCAGGTATCAAATTTGCCTGGCCTTAATAAAGCTGCAAAATCCCATAGGATGCACCTGTAACAATTTCCAGCATGAAGACCCCACTGCCCTAACGTTCCTTTGCATTGCCACACACCTTGTCAAATTTTGTTAGGTTTTTTAGGTTTCAACCAATAACCGCAAGAGCAGGTAGAGGAACAGGCAGGGCAGGAAATCATCTTACACTTTTAAACAGTGTTTGAGTCACATCTGTCATCTGTGTTCCCTTTGCCCCCTGTGTGCCCAAGAGGGATGGTCTTGGCAGCTTTAGTGCAGCTGGAGCTGAGGTGTCACCCTTTTACTCTGCCAGTCACACGTTCTCCATGCACATTCATCGTCCATTCAAAGCCTGAATCAATATATCCATGGCTAAGAACAAAGTCAAGTTACAGTAATGTGTGCTGCATATAGTAGTTTTCTCTCTAAGGTTTTGGCATCGGACACAACATACTAATAATTTCACAGTTCCTGTAAAACCTCTGAAAAGTGCCTGCATTTTTGGGTTCAGTAAATGCCATGGGTTTTTAGCTGGAGATTTAGCATTTACTTGATTGTCTACAGAATTGATAAGGAGCAATGATTTGATATTGCTTGTCCTTAAAAAGTAGTTTTTAATGAAATACAACCAAGCATAAGTCAAAAGTGTAAAATGTTATTTATACTAGATGGCTGTGATCTACCAAGTTTATAATGGTTTTGTGAGGTGCATGCTATAATAACTATTCTTGACATCGTGTTCTGTTTTTAAAAACAATTTGTATTAAGCAAATTTTCTCACCAGCTCAGTTTAAAATTTTATTTTAATTCCATTAAAATGAAATTTTTGCATATGTAACAAACTTTGTCTCCCGCGTTTTAAACATTAAACTATTTTGAAACTTACTGATTTCTGACAAATGAAGATTTTTGAGCTGATAAATTTTTCTCCTGCCTGTAGCATTTTAAAATGCAGTAACAAGTCAAACACTCAGCACAATATCTTTGTCAGAATTTATGACCACAAAGCTGCACAACACTGGAGATTACTTCAATCTAACACAATAATTAAAACATGATCCCTATTATTTAAAATGCTAGGCATGCAGTATTTCTTACACACACTGTATTGGCATTTAAAGAGGAGCTTCACTCATGTACACAGATTTTATGTAGCCTCTACTACTTTTTCATGCCATATGTTTGCACTGCTGGGTTTGACCGGGAGGAACTGGTCATCCACATGATGGTCCCATGTCCTGGACAGGCTCAGGGATCATCTGAGATCAGTCAGAATCTGGCCAATAACAGGGAAACAACCACACATTGCTCCTCTAACCTGCAATTAGCAGCTCACTAAGATATTTGCATAGCTATGTTAAGAGCAGTGATCAGATCCCATTTTCCCAGACCTAACACTTTCAGGCAGACTCTATTGACATGTTTGGCTCCGTGACCTTTCATGATTTGATTTTGAAGGCAAATTTCATCACCCTCAGGAGAACTGCATTCTGAAAGTTGCCAACTGTAGCTGAAAACTTCTGTCAGTGTGACTGTGCTAGAAACCACAAAGTGAAATATAATACCAGCTGGGTTCGAACACTTTAGAGAATGTTCCAATCTAGCATTTCATTCCTTTGCCCAAACAGGATATCCACAGTATGTCTAACAGCTTGGACTCCATTTTCTTGGCCTGAAATAATTTTGCATCCTGGCAGGATACTTCATTCCCTCTGCAAATCTCTGTCTTTCACTTAATGCTTCCAAAACACCTAATTTTTCACACCACACTTTGCTCATTATTTAGGGCATCCTACATTTCCAGCAGGGAGAGCAAAATAATTTGAGATAGTATAGCATTAAAATGTGCCTGTGATTTTAAAAATCCACATAAAGTTGTTTTTTGGAGAATTTCAGACTTCAGCTTCTACTAAGCTTTTTATTCATTGTGAAATCTGTTTCCAGCATGAAGGTTATAAGTTGTTCTTTTCAGAGAAGAACAGAAGTAACAGATAATGCAGGGTTGATATGGGGCACAGCTAAGTTCTAGAACATTATACCAAATACCAGACCTTTAATTTCTCTAGTTTCATTCCAATCTGAATTGAATCAAAATACATTTGGATTGCCCACTGCAGAACATCCCTGTAAGTAAGATAAACTCATTTTCTTCTTCTTGTATTCAATGGTGAAAATGCTCAACTCTCATTAAACAAAACTTTTGACCTACACTGGTTCATACTGCAATTTTCAGAGGAAGCATACTGCAGAATAAGGCCCCAAAAAAAAAAAAAAAAAAAAAGGAATATATTCCCATTTTAAGTAGTTCAAAGGTGGTAAAAAATGTTAAACTTGGCATACTTTCAACCCAATAAAATTAAAAACATGAATCAATGGAAAAAATATAGCAAAAGGATAAATGTATAAATGACAGAGTAATTTCAAAATCTAAAGTACTTTTCTAACCAAACTGTACAAGCACTCCCCAGTTATTTTTGGCCAGATATGTTCCCTAGGATTGTGCCTACTTCTTGAGTTGAGCAATCATTTTCCATTAACATTTCTACCAGTCCAAATTATTCACTTAACTTTGCTGAAGGATAATGCAGGAAGCTCAAAATCATGACTGACATAAATATATTCCGGTCATTTGTGGACTAGAGCTTCTTTCTGGTGATTTCCACGGGATAGAGATTGGTTCCAAAAAGACTTATTACCCATACCATATCCTTATGCATAAAGATACAATAATCACAGAATATGGAAAAAAGTAAGGTGGAAAGGGTGTTAGACCATTTAATCCATTCATTGTAGCTTATGATTCAGAAAGCAATTTGCATAACCTGCTCTAAAAGACTTTCTATGTAATGATGCTTCCTCAGTTTCCCAAAGAAATATTTCAATGATTCAGCTCTCTTACTGTTAGAAAAGGACTTTATATAATCCGAATTTTCCTTCAGGGTACTTTCTTCTCTTTTTTCAAATAAATATCAGAATAGTTCTTCATTTTTCTTTGCAGTGGTTGACTACATATTTAAAGAGTTTTGATGAGTCTACTCAGTTTCCACTAGTCTAACCCCAAAAATGCCAGTTCCTCTCCTGTTAGGAAATACTGAATTTGCTATTCATGATTATTCTTTATTCTATCCCAGTCCTTCTCCAACTTCTCAGAGTCTTTTTTTTTCTGGTACAATGCCCAAAACTGAATCAAGCACTCTTTACAAAAGGGCTGTGTTTTATGTTTTAGCTTTCTGTTAAAACATATTCCTGAATGTTGCTCATTTAAATAGAAGGTAGTAAGTGGGATTTCAGGTTCTGACTCCAGGTGTACATACAGTGCATCTGTACTCACTCTAAGCTCAGCACTACTAATATGTGCAAGTTTGCAAAGAGCTTTTTACCATATAACAGACTTATATACTCAAATTCAACCTGGGACATCATGAATGAGAGCTCTTCCTGTTCAACTGTTTTAGGGTTGATCCTTTTATTTTATTTCATTTCTGTGAGGAGGAGAGATTTGTCAAATATTTTAGGTAAAATTTTTCCTACAGAATTTTTAAAATATCCCTGTTATGTAGGCAGATTAGTAAGTTTATTTTCACTCCTGATTTATAAACTCCTGTTAAAGAAAAAACAAAAAACCAAAAAAACCCCAGAAAATCTAATGACCTTCAACTGGTCAATTTTTTCCAACTACACATTTAAAAAGTATTGTGTGAACACCTTTCTTACTTTTAACAGCAGGAATGCACTCTGTACTGCAAAAGTCAGAACAAGTTATTATGACTTGCTGAGGAAATAGAGGGATATTACAATACAATCAACTTCCTTTATTGATTTTACACTTTGTTCATGCTATAAAAGGAAAAGTGCTTCCTTGACACTGCCACAAGCATATTTGTTGAAAGAACATTTCTAAATTGAAAATTTGAAAGCAAATATTCAAGAAAATGTTGATGCAGTTCGACACTATCATAAACCCCATTTTAATTTATATTCAATTTATATGCTTTCTTAAGTTCTTTTTTCCAGCACTGTTTCAATAAATCAGTAGTTAACACTTTCAAGCAAGTAAGAGTTCATTCAGACTTACATTTACAATGGACTTTTGTAACTCTAGGTGACACATTTTTAAAAACTGGAATAATCCAAAAGAATTCAAGCTAATTCTCTGAGTGCTAAGAGAAGTGATAGTGCTTCATCATGCATTTAGCAGTGGTGTTATACAACCTTCACCAGTCCAACTATGGCATGCATGCAATTCAACACCTAAAGCATTACAAATGCTCAATGCCATCAATTCTCTGAAAGTTCGTATCTATGTTTTATATGCAAGCAGTACTTATTTTTAATCCTCTGTTTACTCACATCTCTCTTGCATATAAAGAAATTGTTTACAACTTCTTATACAAATTAAAATCAATCGTGCGTGTCAAACAATTCAAAATAACAGCAGTTGTGCTGGTAACTTGCTACATTTTGAGCATGGATGTTGTTCGGAAGCAGAGGAAGCCTTAAATTCAACAAAATTACCCAGTTCTACTGGCTTAACTTCACAGTAGTCAGCTGACTGCTACAGCGGAAGATAATTTGTTCCAAATCATTTTAATGCTATAGAGGCACCCTCAGTAATGTTATCTTGGGCAGAAAGGGTACCATGAAGTCTGTCTGAAAGCATCAAATAGCATTTGCACTTAGTGTGAAAAATCTAAACGTACTCTTTTTTCACAATAAAAGTCCATCCTCTTAAAGGAAATGTATTTTTAGCCTTATCTCAAAGAAGGGCAACTGAGCAGTTTCCTACTGCAGCCCGAAGTTTACATAAAGATGATTCCATTTCTAGGTGCTAATCAAAGGTCATTTGTAAATGATCAGAGGATATTATGAAGGCTTGCCTCTATGGAAACTGAGATCACCTTTGTTATCTTCAAGCCATAGCTATGAATATATTTATTGTCCTGTGGGCATATAACAGTGACTGATGCACTGATTAATGTGTGTCTTTTTATGCTATAAAAAGCCAGGAACTAAAACCCTGGGAAGGCCTCTTTCTCCATACAGTTCAGTAAACTCATTTCAGCTTTCATTCACATAGATCTGCAGTCACTGTACAGAAAAACAGCACCCATAGAGCTTTCATGTTGAAAAACAAGTCTTTCCGAATTCCTAAATGTTAACCCAAATCCTGCACTTGTTTCACACATTGTGGGCATCAAGGCACAATTGTACCCTCTTGAGAAAGATCTGGAGAGAGGATCTACAGTACTTCCTATGAATTCTCTTAGAAGGACTGGGGCTTGAGTAAGGGCACAGAAACTGTTTCAGAGCAATTCTTTGTTATATGAATAATATGATAACAGGAAATTGTAACAATTCTGATCAAGTTTAGATTTTTGAAAATAGCTCTCAAATTCATTACTGTATTTTGAAAATGCAGTCTTAAAATACTTTTTTTTTCTGTGAATTCTGCTTTATCAGAACAAAGGGTATAAACAAGGACTTTAAGGTTACTTGCTCTACTTAATGCAAAGGTACCTATCTCTTCCTGTGGAGGCAGGAAATGCTGGCACAGGAACAGGGAATTCAAGTTACACACACTACTTCTAGCTTGAGTGGGCAAGTACTAAGGATTTTATCATTATGCAATTGCACTTTGTTGGATCTCAGTGTCCTGACATGCCTTTTACAGAACACTATAGCATGAACTCTGTGAAATGTCTTTTGCTGGTTGTTTATGCTCTCTTATATGTATTTACACAACACGGCTTCTGTCATTGATTTTTTCATATCTGCTACAGAATGTCAGAAGACTTAACAAGCTGTAGAGTCAGATACTACTTTTTTCAGATAGAGCATAATAAAAGGAATAGTACTTTTGGTCTGTCTTGCTCCCCTGCCCCCAAATTTCACATTCAGAGAACTACAGCTCAAATTAGTAACCTTAAGCTTAATACACGGAGTATCATAAATATTTTATAAAAATATTGGTATGCTCCAAATATCTTCTGCTTTTGTTACTAATTGGGACTTATGACCTTCATTCCAAGTAAAAATGTTAAAAAAAACATTCTGACCTTAAAGAGATACTAAATAAATCAGTTAATGTATTTTTATCTTAGAACTGTCACAGGGGTTTCACCTTCTAAAGTTAGAGCTTTGAGGAACAGATTCTGATCACTTCTATAAAGGTTTTATACTGATATTGATGCATTATGCTCAGAAGAGCTCATCCTGTCTTACAATACCATGAGATCAGAATCTGCACCTCTGCAGTCTTCTGCAAATGCGAAGAAAAGCCAAAAGAGAACATGCCTTGACTTATTCCTTGTATTTGCAAAGGAATACCAACCTGTATCCAAGGTGCCTCAACTGTCTGGACTTCATCCTAAGCAAAGGTTTCCAGAGGCAGCAAGGCCTTGCACATGACAGTCAGGATCATAATCCCAGGGCAGGGCTGAGTTCTCTCACCAGCATTTGATGTTTGACAAAGCAAGAAGATTTAACTGAGGTCAACTGGAGACAGCCTACGCTGAACTCAAGGGTTGGGCAGATAACTGTTTGGGATAGCTACATGCAGACTCAGAGATAAGCATCAGTAGAGATCAATACAGCAAAAGCAAAACCTCCAGAGTTAAGAAATCATACAGCAGCAGCTTAAAAAAAAAGAAAAATCAATTTTTTTTCCCTATCCAGAAAGCTACTAGCAAGATTATATTTGGGTCAATGCCACTCAGACTTTTCAAATCACTACACCTTCGTGGACCTTATATCATACCTATTGCTCCTACAGCCTCATCTCCTCCCTTCTTCTCTCAAAAATAAGGAAAGCTAACAAACCAGAACCAAGTGTCACTCAGATTTCTTCTTTGGTACTGCAGCTTTCCACTAACCTTCACACAGGACTGTGACCATGAAAATCAGTGTTTTGATGTGTGGGTCTGCCTTCCTACAGCCAGGACTGCAGGGTTGGATGTTTTACATTAGAATTTGTTTCTCTTTTGACCCTGTAAGTCTGGTTGCTGTTGAAATAGATTGGCCATTTTCATACTATTGAATTAGGTGGATGTAATACAAACTGGAAATGTTTGCAGTGTGTCCTAGGAGAAAAGTTCCTTAGATGAGGAGTCTTCTGTTTTCAGAATTAGAAATATATTGTAGAACCCATTAAAAAAAAACAAAACAACATCTTCTGCTTTATAGTTTCCACATTGGTGTTTCATTCACAAGATTTAGTGAAGCCAAAAAATGTAATTTAAAATTTATTAGAAAAAGTAGGTAAAAAACACTATAGAAAACTAGGAGTCAAACAAGTTGAAAAAAATTTTATTGCAGTAGCATTTTCTAGACACTCTACAGCTCTAGAAAAAGAAGAAAACGTATGATCTCTGAAAAACATTTTCTTCTTACCCCTTCCCTCATTCCTACCCAACAAAAAGAAGAAAAACAGAGTATCAGCAACAAATCTAACACTGAGACTCAGATTGGAATTTCCTCTCTATAAATTAAATTACCCACAGATTCAGCTGATATTTGCATTAGTGCCAAGGGAATGGAAGAGAATTCACCTATGCACTGAGGAACATCCAGCTGCTGAAAGAGCCATCAGTGCCCTGTGTGACAGCCAGAGGCACCATGGAGAGGCTCAGCACAGATTTACAACGTGGGCAGCCAGAGTGACACAGCCCTTCTGAGAAGGCTGCTGAGATTTCAGCTGGGGCACACCCATAAATTTTCCTACAATCCCTAACAGTTACAGTCCTGAACCAACCAAACAGGCAACGTAAAGCAACTTCCTCCAGAGCAATGATAATCACACAACACACATTATTAGCCTAAGAAGCTTGCAGATTCACAGATATCATCCGTTCAAGCATCAGAAAAATTTAAGAAGCAGAAAAACATTTCACTGTGTTCTGATTTTCACCCAGATTAAATGACAAGTATTTTTAACTTAACTACAGTTTTCTCAGGTAAAGCAGAGTTTTCCTCCTATAAATAAGCTCAAAAGAAAGTTTGCAGACATCAATTTGTGGTCAAAAAATACAGAAAAAACTGTTTCATATGCTGCTTATAAATAAAATTCTCTCTTTACCAGACTATTCATCTATCTTCTGTTTTCTTCCTGTCCACCCTCCAGGGCTCCTGACACATGATTTGTGTAATCCCAATTATTCATCTGATAGCCCACAACTGCATGCTCTCAGCTATTACATTATATAAATTGTGCCTTTGTGTAAATTACACTTCACCAAAATTCCTGTCTCATGCATTTTGTCAAGAGACAGGCATCTCTTGATTCACTGTTTCTTTGATTTGAGTGCTTGTACGATACCATGTTCTCTTCCATAACAGAAATTTTCTTCTTTTTTTCCTCCTTCAAACTTATCCTGATTGCAGTTTTATTTCTCTTTTCATATTATTTGAAATTTCCAGAGCAAGAAAGACTATGGGTTGGATGATTGAACAGTATAATGAAGAAAAAGGGAAGAGCAAAAAGCAGCCATGATTTGGATGAGCTGAATTTTAAAGGTTAGAACTGAAATGCTGTTGTGGTAGTGGTATAAGCAGAAACTTGCAACAAATCCTGAGGATATTTATTTTATCTTCACTGCTTGTTATGATCCAAAGTTGTAGCATCCCCAGTCTTGAATACCCTTAAATATATTAGCATAGAAGCCATGTCCCTGTCCTTTCCTCCACACTAGCCCTTCTCTGACGGTACTGGGGCAAAGCACAGCACACAAAAGGCCCAGGAACAGGTGAGTTGTACATGGCTACCTGCCAGCCCACCCTCTCGTGTGAATATCGAGTCTATAGAAACAGATCTGCTAGAAAGATGTTCAATGCCAGAAAGGGCTAAATCAGCTTCACTGGCAGAGCTTGTTCTTTAGTTCATGCCCGAAGTGAGATGGTTACTGCTAGTACTAAACCTAAGAAAAAATGGTTCAAGGATCCCTCCCCCCACCCCCCCTGCTAAAGAACAGCAGTTTACCCCATTAGTTTTGTCTACAAGGTCAGTGTAACAAGCTACTATCCAGAGGGGGCACCGTTTAAAATGTCATATATATAGTTAATCACTGTGGAATGATAGAGGTAAAATAAGGTTATGTCATCAGCTCCTCTATGTCTTCACTCCAACAAGAGCTTTTTATGAGACTAAAGAATTTTACAATTGTTTCCATAAAAGCTGTACAAGTTGTAGAACTATCCATTGAACTTAGTAAAAGTACTAATTGTGCCAATTATTTCTCCCTAACTGATAAAAGTGTTGATAAATATGTCATTACAAAGCTTCTTTACAGAGCTATTCCCCTGAAAAAGAAAATGGTAGCTTTATTTCTAGTTGAACATTACTACAGGTTTTTTTCCCCCACACCTAGTAACAGACCTTCTGTAATCATGACTATTAAAATGTCTCTTAGCCACATCTCTGACAAATGAGTTATGGTACCTGAAGAGCCACTGCAGGTGACTCTCCTCCTCCGTATGGTATTTAGTTATTAAAACAAGATTTTGATGTTTTCAGTAAGTGCAGAGGAAGGGAACGAGCAATTTCTCATTTACTTGCTTTGTGGGGAATATTTCCTTCCCAGGAAGGGCCATTGTTTATAGTGATCTGAAGCATCCATATTTCCACCAGTAAAAGACAGAATTTAGAGTCATTGCTTAGCTGATAATATTAATGGCATTCGAGATTGAAGCTGAGGAAGGTGAAAATAACTCATCCCTCTGATGAATCAGTGGTTGGAAGGAGTAAAATACTGTAGGAATTTGTGCTGAAAAGGAGCAGGGAAAGCTTTACACAAGTTTGCAGAACAGGTATTAAAAAGGCACTATTTTACATGCTATTTCCTTATTCATGTTTTTCAAACAGTTGGCACTGAATCTTGCACAGAGAACATACATCAACTACTTTAAGTTGACGTTTTTTTCTCCAGTACTCAGAAATCTTTCTTAGCATCTTTTTCATTACAAAGTCTGTGATTAACCACCACAGGCTGAATATTGTTGTTGAGAACATAAGCTGGTTTAAATCAGCACCAACCTTGTGAAGTTGTTCAATAATGTCAGTTTTAAGACACAACCCCGTCACTGGGTGTGTAAAGCTGCCTTATCCTTTTGGCATTGTATCACTAGAAATAATAATATATAGGGCTGGCCAGCTAGGAAAATCCTTGCCTGCTTTTCATATAGGCCATATATTCTGGTAAGAAAAAAGGCATCAAAAAATCAGAGCTTGCTGCATTAACAAAATGCAGAATAGAATAAAATTTCATTCCAGGGAACAAAGCAAGCCTACATCTCTGGTCACAAGTGTTGACTTTCCTTTTCCATGGTAAACTGAGGGACAGCACTTGGACTGCTAAGTGCCACTCCCTGGGATGGGAAGAGGACACGATGACATGAACAGGAGAACTGTGCTTCTCCGTGTGAGTGGGATTGCAGCCTTTGGACTGAGTGGGGATTTCAGAGTGGCACTGGCCACCTGTGAAATCTTTAGCTCCAAAAATAGAATTACATCGAATTTACCTTAGGACATACCTTGACAGCAAACTCAAACATAATTTAAATTCTTCACAAAAATATTACTGAGGTGGCATATTGATAGCTGGTTTGGGTGGGTTTTTATCACTGTAAAAGTGTCACAGGTATACAAACACAGAAATTGATGCAGGGCAAATCATCCTCTTTTCACCATAAAGTACACTTCCTTCTAAGACCTGATTTTTCATAAAATTGAAGCAGGTTTGGTTTGGGTATTTTTTATATAAGCAAAATAAACATAAGCTATTTTTCCAATAATAAACCTTTTTATGTCTGGAAACAGAGCATTGAGAAATTTTCTTTTTTGACATTAGCTAACCCAATGTGAAATTGTGGTTATTTATCAATGAAACAATTCTACTCTAAATGTATGAAAAATACAAGAAGAGGCCAATATGCCCACTTCTGTAACTGAAAGTATTTTTATCAACTATTAATCACTCCCTTTGAAAAACACAGGCTTAGACCCCAAACTCAGCTCTGCTTTTCCCAAAATTATTTAATTTTAATTTCTTGAATTAATTGGGGAAAGGAGAGATCAGAGTTATTTTTAAGAAAGAGCATGCCTTGGAAAAGCTATGCATGTATAGCTAGTCATACATGTCACCAGTACCCAAAAAAATTAGCCTACTAAAATAAATAAAAAAGACAGTAAAATATGAATGGAAATGTTGCTGTAAGAGCCACCATTTATCAAGCACACAAGCTACTGCTCTAGGCTGCCAGGGGTCACTGTCAAAATAAGGAAAGAGGAGGGCTGCAAGGAAAGCATTCCTCCTGTGAGGGTCAGGAGGGTGTCTGGTGTTCTCTGCCAGTGGGAGCACTGACTGGACTTTGGAGGGTAGAAGCTAAAAATGTGATCAAGGTTTAAACACCCAGACACAAGATACCAATTAAAGGGCATGTCAAGGGAGAGGAATAAAACACTTTTCACCCTCTTTGGGGTCAGGAATCCCTTTGCTCCATTAGCCAGGCTGTTACTTTGGACGCTTTTTTTCCTTTGTGAGTGACAACTCCTGTTTCTGCCCCTGCCCAACTGACAAAATGAGCACCGTTCGAAGGTACCACCCCTGGTTGTACACAGCTGTAAGGGTAAGGATTTTCCTTTGCTATCAGTTAGAATCAGGAGACCATCATCTACACAACTGACTGCCAGGCTGGGAGGAAATAGCCTTGGCATGAGCTGGGGGAGCAGGGGAGTTCCCCTCTTCTGTAACAGGGACATTAATTACAGCCTCTCCTGCAGCTCCCAAATGGAGATAAGCAGAGACAATCTGATCATCTGACTTAAACTTGTCAGCTGAGAGGTAGAGTTTCACGTTAGTAGAGGGGAAATAAATATTGAAAATCTCCCTTTACACTTGCAGGCAAAGGCAAGAGTTACATAGTTCTTAAAGTGAAGCACTTAGTGTCAATATCAGTGGAAATTAATGAGCTATGTGCCATCCCTGACCTCACAAGCCAAAGAAAAATTTCTGACTCTTGAGACTATTTCTTATGGCTAACTCTATTATTCCTGCACAGAGACACAAAAATCCAGACAAATCTTGATTCATAAAAAGCAAGATGTCACATTTAAATACCTGATCAGATGACATTATCATTTGCAGAAATTGTAAACATTTAATAACTTACCTACCTTCAAATTTGATTAAATCCATGACTATCCCACTACAATGACCTTGTGGACAAATGCATAGATGGAATATGGTAATCACAAGGGCAGGGCATGTCACCATTTGCAGAGGATTCTCCAGCACACGATGGAAAGGAATAGTTTATTGCTGTGTGGTGTTACGTTTTGGGGGGTTTTGGTTTTGTTTTGTTTTTAAACTAGAAGTAAAACATTGTTCTCACTGAAAATACTGAAGGAGCAAGACATTTTGAAAAAACTCCCCATTACAAGGAAAAGTTTCTCTGAGCATTTCAGATCATCTGAGCTGCCACAGACTACCAACTCTCATGTTCATTCCAAATCTAATTTTTTTGTAATACAGTTCTGGAAGTGTTTGCTATAGCAATCCTTAGAAAAAAAAAGCATGAAAAATTTCTATTTATTTCTGGATTCTACCCATTGGAACTGTAGCAAAAGCCAGGAAAATAAAGCATCCCTAATGCATCCCTGTAATCTCAAGGAACAAAGGGCAGAGGATGCCATAGACAAGAGGTGGGAGCAATGTCAGAATGCCTGAGATCAACATCATTGTAAAATAAGCATTGGCATAAACAAATCAAGGGAAATGGTTCACATTTAAATTCCTTGAAGCATGTGGCTTTTTCTCCTTACATATGTACACACATGTGCCTGCAAAATCACAGACTTTTCCAAGGACAGGTGCTTCAAGAAAACATTTTAATTCTAGAAATCTTTGGTCTTAGTCCACCTTTTAACTCTTTTGAATCTGTGACTAAATAAGTACATTATATCAACTTTGAGAAAAAACCCCAAACCAAACCAGTCTGTTTTCAAGGAGATCGGTATCTTTTCCAAAGGTGATTTAGTAATGCAAAAAGACAATTAACCCTTATAGAAAATTGTGATCAAGACAAAACTTGGATCCAAGATAGACATTATAGTTCTGTTCAGACACAGAAAAAAAAAAGATTCAGAGATAACTTTACAAGCAATCTCTCAAAGGTAGGAAAGATTTCATTATCTATTTTCTTAGCATTCCATTCTTACATGTTTGTTATTTTTCCTATATAAACACAGCTAATGAATCTGGAGAATTTAAAGTTTCAAAGGAACATAATTTTGCAGTCAGAGAAAACTACCACACTTAAATGAAACATGACAAAAAGAATGGCTAAGCTTTAAGAAACATGGCCTGTGGAGTTACCAGAGACCTGATGGTGTAATCAAGCCTAGAAAGCAATGAAACAAAAATAAAAAAAAAAGTGCTTAAATAAAATTGCAAGTGCCATTGACCATGAATTTGGGAAAAAAAAAAATAAATGTAGAGTTATTCTCCTAAGTCCAAAATAAGAGAACACAAACAAAGTCAAACATTTCTTCATTATCTTTTCTGCACTTGCACCTCAAATGGGCATTTGAAAGAAGCAGCATCCCCAGAGCAAGCCCCACCCCAAATCAGAACCCTGACAACCCTGACATTGGGTCCCTCTCCTTATCCAGTTTGGTTCTGCTAAGACACAAAAGCCACTGTGATAAGAAAGAGAGAGAGCATATTTACGAATTTCTCTAATATCTTAAAGTTTTTCAACAGTCCTAAATTAAATCCCTTTCAACCTTATCACTTTCTCCGTCAGAAAATCCGGAGGATATTTGGATTCAGATCATAGCATTTGGTCCATAGCACCAAAGATCTTTCATTACAACACACAAACAATCACTTTTATTGAACAAGAACCCAATTACTTAACCCAGTTTCAGATTTCATTCTGCCCTGCTGCTTCCACCTCGACATGGCCCTACTAATCTCTTCTGACGGGCATTGCTACATATCAGTTCTGATACACGGAGATGATTCCTAACCTCCCTTGCAGAGAGCTACTGATTAAATAAACTGAGATGCCCATCTCAGCTTCTTTGGACCAATGAATAACAATGAGGAAATAAAGTTGGGAGATAGAGACCTTTTCCCCTTTAATATGAACAGCATTCAGAAATAGACAGAAAATGAGGGAAAATAATTCAGTAAAAGAAACAGGAATGGAAACAGCTAAGTGTTTATCATGCCCTGTATAAATGATTCATTTATTGTATCAGCTAGAGGTTACGCTTCCTTCTTTTGTTTCTCTGCTGCAAATTAGTAAACTGTTTCTTTGTTACTGTACTGGATAAATGATGGTAAAACTTCAAATTTAGCAAGCTGAGAGTTATGAATATTGGAACACAAAGGCTTACTTCAACCTGCTCTGCAGAAGAACTCCACCATGATACATGAACTCTTGGTTTTCTTTCTCGCCCCGAATTGTGTCAGAATCATCATGTTACATATTACCCATATCACAAGCATAGAGATGAAAGTTTGTTGCTAATGAACCTGGGAAAGTAGACTAAGTACACCCAGAAGAAAGGGAGACCAATTATATGAACAAATGACCTCTCTCTAAATCAAATCAATTATTAGAAAAAGGTTGTTAGAGCCAGACTTCTATTAACTTCAATAAACCCTGGTCTCCAGCTCAATGTGTTAGATACAGCACTCCTGATAAAGGAACGTGCAGCTCACCTGCTTATATAGACAGCCTGCTTTCTAATTCAGTGGCCAGCACACAAAAACACAAGAATCTGAACAACATCAAAGAGCCATTGTAAAATATTACAAATAAGGACATGGATATAAACGTGGAAAGTAAAAAAGAAGAGCTGGCTAAGAACAGAATGAGAGAGCGGAGATCAAAGCAAAGCAAGCCAGAGAACTAAACATGATCAGTGATAATGTCATTATGCCGAAGAAGCAGGAGAGCTCTAATACCACTTATGACAATCCAGGAGGAGTTAGCAACCAGTGAGCAGGATCACAGAGCCTCTATGATCAATTCCCTTCAATTACTTTAAGATTTATATTGCTATACTATTTCTTTTGAGACAAAAATAAAAGATTCTAGAATCTGACCTCATGTTTCTGGAATAAATTTTAAAACAAGGTTTAGAATCAGAAAAAAATGTGAACAGAGTCTAAACTATTTTATTTATGGAGGAACTTCTTTTGCTTCTATCAAAATATCTACTGATCTCTGCTACTGAGATGTTTCTTTCATACAACTGTGTATTTCCAATAAAAATACTATAAAGGAAATTTTAAAAATTTGTGTTATTTCTACATTTGTTGTGTGTTGACAAAGACCTGGCTTTTCTTGCCTCTGTTTGGTGGCCATTTTGTGCTGTCTTGTTTTGTCCCATTTATATCTCTGAACCAGGGAGAATTAATGACTTTATGTATTTAGTTGGAGTTATAGCTGAGTGTTTTTCATGGAAAAAAACTTAGTTCAGCCACAAGCTGCATGGAGGAATTTTAAAGGAAATATTTAAATCTCAGTATTATGTCTAATTTCTCTACAGAAGAAATCCTATCTTTTGAAAAAGTCCATCCTCTTCCTTGCATTTCTACAAAAGATTTTTTCAGGCAAAGAAACCCACACAGAAAAAAGTTTTGTGAACAACCCTTTAGCATGATAATGTCTATCTAAAGATAATTTTGAAAGATACCTGCTGTCTTTCATCACTATGTAAGACATTTAGACAATTATAGGTGCATTTGAGAGTATCTTCTGTTTACAGGAGTTTGACCCTTTAAGGAGCAGCTAACAAAACTACAGCAATAAGATACATCATTGCAGATTTGACTGACCCTCATTTCTGGCCCTAAAGGAAGAAAAAAAGACTTCTCAGTGTATGTTAATCACTGTGTTGATGCAGAGCTCTATTTAGCCTGTTTATATTTTGCATTACTTGAAGTCACATTTGTTTGCCCTCCTACTCCCTCAATCTTTTTATCCACCATGTAGCTGATGGCACAACCATTCTTTGATTTGCAGAGCATATCTGCAAATTCTGCATATTCTCCACATAGTAACAGGGGAGAATTTATAGTAGTGGATAGAAAGGAGATGTCATGGGAATGACATTTTTAATCATTTTATTTAATCATTAAATTGCTAAAAATATGCCCAAGAAAAAAAAGAATTTATTTCAAATTTGACAAGTCTCAACCAGCACTTATCACCTCCCCAGTGAAAATCTGTAACCTCCCCCCAATGAAAGCAGACTGCTGGTTTTGAAAGTGCTGTGTTCTGCCTGCCATCTTAGGTAAAAGGAAGCACATACAAATGCAAAATAGTGGCCACTTTGTTCAGACTCTCTATTTTGGGCCTCCATGTAGTGTAGGCAAAGTTTCTGTTTCAACATTCACTTTGTTTTTCTTCCTTTTGTCATTGGACATAGAGTACTACATCTTTCATCATATTTGGAAACAAATTACAGCACTTGATTATATTAGTTAAATAGAGGTTGATTGATGTCATCAATGCAAATTAATTATGTCTAGGTAATGTTTCTGTGCCAGATTCCCTCAGCTAATAAAGTGATAGGAAAATGAAGCGTCAGAAAGGACCATTATCTTTTATTTTCAAGGCCAAGTGGTCAATAAAGCTTTGACACGAACTCATTGGCAGGGACAAGACTCACTGAAGGAGGCCTTTTAATTATGTTTATTATTTTTGCCAGCATGAATGTATTACCTAAATCTGTGGTAATAATCTTCACAAGCAAACACTAAGCCAGAAACATCTGTTTGTTATCATGGCAGGTCAATGTGAGAAGGTGCAGATCTATTTGTGCATTTCCATCAGAGTTCTAACCTACTTCTGTTTGCCAGTGTCGAACACGAGTCTGTAGAGGTGACCAGAAGTGTCACTCGTTCCATCTGTTTATGTGACTGAAATATCCTTCTTATCTACACCGAGTGCAGCCAATCCGCATGTAGGACAAACACTTGCAGTGGCTTTGCAGACACTTTGTTATCTCCCATTCAGAGGTTTTCCTTTCAAGGATGTAACTTTCAGAGTGGATATAAATTTACTCGGAAGTCATGAAAATAACATGGGTGAATAGAGTTCGTTCCAGCTGGTTTTCCCATGTTTCTGTGTTGAAAGACATGCACGGCATCCCTTACAAACATATGGCTGTACACTACAAGGGTAGAGTCATGCATCACGAAAAAGAAATTTGGTTTCTCTCTACCAAGATTCAAGCAAAGCCACTAAACCATATGGACATTTTTGAATTTGTTTTGCTATTTGCACCGTGGGTCTGTATTCACAGATTACACTGAGAGATCAAATGAGACATCCTTTTATTATAAAATCTCCCTTTAACAATAAAGACCTTGAAACAATTCTAGCTAATTAAGACATAAAATGTTCAAAGCATACACCCTTCAGAAGGATCTCACTGGGCTATACAGATGGGATGTAAACAACCCAGAGGAAGTCACAGCTGAATTTTTCACCTGACTGCAGTCAGTGCACTAAGCACAACATGGAATAAGACCTCACAAATCTGACGCTTTGGTCAGATGTTCACTTCAGAAAGACTCCCGTCAGTTAAAGATGCAAATTAATCTCTCCAGCTGACTGTCACTGCAGCTCCTTCCCAAGAGCCAGAGCACTGCCTCCTGTGAGTCCTTCCCATCCATTTCAGGAGTTACTGAGGTACCTTTACCTGCTGGGGAAAGCTATGGAAATACCAATGCTGGCTTGAGAGCTTGGCCAGCCCCAGACTGGGAATGCCAACACCAAATTCTCTAGCACACCTCAGCATCAGAGCAAGTTCAATGGCACATCCCTTTTTCACGAGTCATTTGAAAAAATGCTGTTATCTTTTCTAGAAGGCAGCAGCCTCCCTGCTTCTCATAAGTGATGGCTGAACTCCACTCAATAGAATAGAGACTGTATGCAATCATGGAGAGTTTCGTAACAATATTTTCATTTTTTTCATAATAAAAAAAATATTGATACTCAGGATAACATTAGGCCTCAAGCACTACAAAGAAAGTCACTATCCTCCCCGCTTTGACTTTGCTTTTACTTTTTGATTAGAATTCAGTTGACAAAACAGACTGAAAGTACAGTCAGATCCTGGAACACAGAGAAGTTAAAAGAGCAAAAAAGGAAAGAAAGAAAAGAGCAGAAAACCCCAAGACTTTCAGGGCAGAACATGGACACATGTTACTCCCAAAAAAGGCAAAAATAACACAATACAATATAGTCTTTATGCCAACTAAGAGTTTTTCTCCCATTTAACCAGTCACTTTTCTGCCCAGTGCTGCACTTTCATTTTGAACCAGCCCATTGAAAATATTATGATATGACCCTTTTAGGAATTAATAATTCATGGAGGTTTCACTGCATGGTACAGTTCTAAGATTAGATAGTGCCGAGAGAATCTATTACAGCATAATTCAATAGCCAATAAAATATATAAAAAAATTCCACCATGTTGCTTATAAATGTATTATCTTCAAGGTGCATTTTTATACATATACTGTTTCAAGAAGGTGTCAACAAAAAAGAAACCAAAAAAGAGACTAGGAAGAAGAGCTTGCCCTACTTGAGCACATTATAGTATGTACAGGTTCCTCAAGCAAAAGCATTTGTGTAGATACGTTGAGTGTCCTCATACATACCTACACACATACGAAATATTAACATTTCATCCATATCCTAGCCCTCTGGCTTGTTCTAACAGAGCCATGAAATGAATGCAAAATTTAGGTGTGAATAAAAGGGCAAAAAAGAAGAAAAATACTAAAGCATTTTCCCTTTTGCATTTCTGCTAACATTTTCTAGTAATACTACCTAGAGGGCTGCAACAACAGAAGGCAGTTTTGCCCAGCGGCTGGGGACAAGCTGAATGTATTTTTTTGTTTTATTTATTTATGACTTGGAAGTGCTCAGCTGTTAATCAGAACAACTCTGAGATCCTACTAATGTCTCTCCCTGCCTAGTTGAATCTTATGGTGTATTTTCATTCTTAATAGGAAAACTATATCAAGAGAATATCATTTATTTCACTGTACGTAGTTGGAAATCTGTGGATACCATGTTCAGTGTAATGTTATCACTATGCAACTACGTAATACGTTAGCATGTTTTTCAGTTCTCTTGATTATATTGACTGTCTGCTAGAATAAACTTGTTGAAAGCAAACTGAAATGTCCCTACATAACAGCATGAGAACCCACATTACTCGCTCTCCGTGTCTCCAGCAAAGAAAGAATAAAACTCAGACACATTTTTGCACTAAGGTTGAAAAAAAAAAAACAAGTACAAAACAAGATACTGTGCACCTATGTCAGCTCCACTGTGTTTACAGTTTTGCAAAACAGGTACATCAATGTCAGTGAAGAATTCCTACATGCCATAATAATATCCTTCTCCCTACTTTTTCAGTTGCTGACATCACTAATAGCACTGCTTTCAATTTAATAAAATTGAAAAGCCATTTTTCCTTCTTTGGAGACACTAATGCAAACCAAGCCTTGAGATAACAGTTTGTATTCTGAGTCCACTTGCCAAAAGCCACAGTATCCAAATCAGCTCTGTGTTATGTACCCAAGAGAAAACTTGCACTCTTCCTACCAAACTGCAGGCTCTCCTTGCTGTAGCACAGCCACTCATTAAGCTCCTGCCTTTTCCTACCAAGCATTTCAGAATGGGGATTTCCTTTGCTCTGCTGGATGTGAGCAGCAAGCAGGAGCACAAGCTGCTGTTGCTGCTGTTTCTCTGAACAGGGTGGGTGGGCATTCTGGAAGATTTCTTTTGTCTATTTTCCCTGTTTAAACACATGCTCGCCATCTACGGGTTGTGTTTTTCTCTTTTAGATTAATTCTAACTTTACAGACAGTCCTTTCCTAGATTCAAGTATCATGTTTGTTTCTCCTATGTGGTTCACCTTCATCTTTGTTTATTGGCAAAGCTGCCAGTCTGAAAGCACCGATGTAGCTGTGTCTGTTTTCTCTGAAAGAGTCACCATATGAATGCAAAATATCATCCAATTTGATTTGCATACACCTATTTTTTCTTCTGGCTTTGTACACCTACAGCTTGAGTTCAGTGACAACCAAGATAATCTAAAGAGAAGGTACTGAGAAGCTCTTAGAGAAACCAGAAGACCTTGAACGAAAATCTTAGAACTTAGTTTTTCTCTATTCAAGTGCAAATATCGGAGTACAGCATTCTATCTTCTTTCATTAACTAGTCTGAAAAAAACCAAAACTACACGACATTTCCATCAAATATCAATTTTACTTAACTAGAAATAGACACAAGAGGTTATAAAGGCCTTCCTGCTCTACTGCCAGTTAATACTTGCTTCACCTCAGAGAAGGAAGTGCAGCAGCTTTCCCTGTTCTTGGAAATAAAACTTGAGGGACCAAGGTCCTGAACCAGCTGCTCCCAGGTCCGGCTTAGTCCCAGTTCCAGCTCGAGGTTCCTTTCTGGAGCACGGGCCAGTCCCAGCCTGAGGGGAAACCGGAAGGAAACCAGCACCAGTTGAAGAGATTCTATGGCAGGCAGGGAAGGCGAAGAGCTGGTCAGTCTCCAGCTACAGGTGGACTAATAGCACCTTAATTTGAAAAACTTCTGGGCACTGATAGCAAAGGAAGCATACAAAACCAAACAAGTAAGAAAACCTTGCAAGTTTGCTTGGTCTTATTTGTTTCTTTATTCTGTGCTGCCTGTGAGCCCTGGAAAGAAAGTGAATGATCTGACCATTTGAAAAGTATTTTAGAGTCAGGGTGTTTAAAATTTGATGCTCGCGTTACAGTATTTTAACTTGAAAGATTAATTAATATTTGGAGAGGGGAAGCTTTTTTTCTTTTAAGGTTCAGCGCTCAGCTGCTCATTAAGCACAAAATTGCATCTTCAGTAATTGCTTGCAAAAGCTGAGAAAAATGGTAAACATTTCTGTAGAACAAGCAGGAGTACACTGCAAAGCACAGCACAAGACTCCCTCATTTGGGAAAGGAAACAAGAAAAACAATAAGGGGAACAACCCAGTATTTTTGAACTCTTCCACAATTGGGTATAATCTTTGTCTGTATGTTCCCTAGCTGAGGGACAAAGCACTGTGCGCATGAAGTCCAACAGCTCCCTCAGGATTGAGATTAGGAGAAGAGGGACCCCAGTCTCTCCCCACACTGTGTTCAACCTTTAAATGACAGCACATGAAGGCAACACCAGCCCTTGGGCAGCTCCACTGAGTTCTGGCATCTACAAATACAGAGAGGATGGAAGGGCATTCCCAGGAGTGTGACCACCTACGAGGCATGGAAAGGTAGAGCAGCCTGCCCAGGGTCACAGGCAGAAAACCCATTTCCCCATTTCTAACAAAGCTCCAGCTGCAGAGAGCTGGGAAGTACTTCTAAGACAGCAGAGATATGAAATTCAAACAAAGTATAGTTTTGATACAGCCAGAAAACATATTTCACATGCAAATAGTGTAAATGAGAGCTGATGATCATATGTATAAAATAATTTACATTTTTCTATAAGACATTTGGAAAAAAAACCTCCTAATTCCTGCTTAACTATGAAATATTCTGCTCCAGAAGGATTTTTTGGCTATGAAAACCAAGTGACCTTTCATATTAACATTGATTTAAAATGATATTTTTATTTCATTTTGAAATGTCATTTCGGGTTTTTTAACCACCAAATCAAAACGAAGTGACATTTTAACTTTAAATTCATTGAAAAAGAACTGTTTGCATTTAAATGCCAAACTGAAATAATAATGAAAAAAAACAAAACATTTTTCATTAAATTATTTCTTTCCAGAACTTTAGAAGCTTTTGTTTCTTAAATCAACTTAAAAATATTGTCCTGGACTTTTGTTCCAAAATTTATGTCAGAAAATACTCCTTTGTCCAAGTACCAGTTTTTGCTACAATTTAAATTTATGGATCAAAAAGACAAGAACATTATTACCACTACTTGCTTCAATGTTCAATCCCCAAACAACCAAGCCTATTCTTTTTCACCTGCTCTGCAATTCACTGAAAAACAAATTCCTAAACAACTCCCCCACTACCACCATGCCCCACCTTTAATTTCAAGAGAAGGGGGAGATTCTAATCGTTTCTTCTGCATTTTGAGAGGTAAATTTTATTATTTTTGCTATTAGACTCATAATCCTATTAAGGTTTATCTCTTACATTAAATATTTCTCTCTCTTATGACTTTTTTTTTACATGCAGTAGAAAATTAACGACTAATTCAAAGTTTAATAGTGAAGCCACATCTGTAATGGTATTTCTTTTAAAAACTCATCCTTCCTTTTCCATTTTACAGGGGTACTTTTTTCTTTTCTCAACTAATTGCTTATGTAGGAAAGATAACCCAGTACATATGTTGATATGGAATGTAATTGATGCAGAAGTTGAAAAAGTTTTAAGATTTCAAAAAGTAATCTGTTAATGGAGCAATCCCCAATAATGAAAGATCATCACAATGTTCCACTATCAAGCTTGGATCAATACCAAAATTCTTAAGACAATTTGAGCCCCTCTACCTTGGAGTACCCAGCAAGCTTTTTCTTGTATTAGGTGCATCCAAAGTCTCGACATTAAACTTCAAGCGTTGGACTCACAAGATCATGAAGCCAAACAATGGAATTGTTCAATGACACAACTTGTTATTCCGAGAACAATGGCCTTGCCGCCTGTGGCTTGTGGCAACAGCTGAGGTATGACTGGTTTAATGCAAACTGGGAGTTTTTTCTTGTTTTGGGTTTTTTTTCAAAATTTTTTATAAACATCTGCACCACGCACAAACTGAATGACTGTTTCACTTTGATCCATATTGCTCTCCCCTAAGGAGGGGCCACAAGCAACATGTACGTTCGTGGAGAAATAAAAAGCTCAGTAAAACAGGGGCTGCTCCATGTGTGCATGATGCTATTATTTGGTGATGCTGCAAAGAGAGGATTATGAATAGAATATTGTGGAGAAAACAAGAGAGAAAATGAATTATAAGAGCAGCTGGGAAGGAAAGCAGGGGGACAAAAACCCAAACCCAACCAACCAAACCACTCCTATGGAACAAGTGTTCTTCTAAGGAAATGCTTTGAGTTTTACTAAACCAACGTAGAAGCTGGAGGGGGGGGGGGGAAGGGGGGGGGAGGG